>NC_070586.1:39540602-39840602 GCF_027409825.1 Scomber japonicus | reverse complement strand
TGATTGGTGCTCTGAAGAACCGGTTCCACATTTTGGATGGCCCAATTCCTCTGCGCCTGGTGAAGAGCTTGAGGGACGAGAAACAGAAAAGAGACGAGGCCATGATTGACAGAATTGTGCATGTCTGTGCGGCATTAATGAACATGTCTGGCAGCATTATGTACAAAATATGACTGTAAAGATGACCTAAATTTGCCAGCCAAAACCCTCATTTCCTGGACCACTATTGAAAAAGCCTTTTGAGCAATTCTGACTGTTCTGTATCACCTGTTGATTTTTATTCTCCAAAAGGTATCTCTTTGTTTTAGCACTGTTCTGCTGTTCCGCCCGAGCTGCCTGCTCTGCTGCTGCCTGCCATGCTGCTGCTGCCTGAGCTGGCTGCTCTGCTGCTTCCGCCTGAGCTGCCTGCTCTGCTGCTGCTGCCCGAGCTGGCTGCTCTGTTGCTGCCTGCCGTAATGCTTCTGCCTGAGCTGCCTGCTCTGCTGCTGCCTGCCATGCTGCTTCCGCCTGAGCTGCCTGAAATGTCACAGGCAGGCCTGTGTTCTGCCTCCTTGGTAGAAACATATGTTATGGATATAACGATATAAACAACATTATAGCCAGCCACAATGACTTCTTTCTTGCCATTTTTGCATACTGAAAAGAAATCACATCACTAACCTGTGCTGCATCTCTCATCTCCTGAAGTTTAGGACTGATGTGTTCTGACCAAAAGCTTTGCATTACACTGATGGCAGGACTGATGAACTCATCATCTCTAGTGACCCTAAATATCAGGCAAGCCTGAGGTGTCCAGGTGATGAAATCAGCATATGCTCGCTGCGTGACATACATCTGCATTTGGACCTATCAAAAGGATCCATCATACATGTAATAAGTACGGTTGCGTATCAGGGCTTGAGACAGTTGAACAGTAGGCAAAGAGAGGACGCTATAGCACACGGTCGGTTCATATGGTTTGTTGAGGTGCGGCTGCTGATGTTTCGACCCCGTTTTCTTTTAATAAGACTCAGGCCGAAACGTCAGCAGTCGCACCTTAACAAACCATATAAACCGACCGTGTGCTCTAGTGTCCTCTCTTCATGTAATAAATACATTTTGGTAAGAGGCTGCTTATCTAGTCTCTGCCATTTGATTTGTTTGTGTATGTATTTTTAGGCTAAATTTTGGTGTATAGTTAAAAACACCTGTGTGAAATATGCGTGACTCCTCTTCAAGCTTGTCAGTGTTTCCAAGTGTCCTTTTTTGTCAGCCAACCACTGCTGGATGTGCTGGAACCCACTAGAACTCTCCTGAGCCCACTTATAGGGACACTTGGCCTCCAGAACACCCTCTCCACAGCACTCACACGACACATAGCCATCACATGACACTCCCAAGTATGGTATAGACTGGCAAATGCGGAAGCCGGCCTTCTTGATGACCAGGTTGTGATGCTGTGTGTCCACTGGAGAACAGATGTATATGGTAGAGGATACTTTGGCTGTGGAACTTCCAGCTCCAAGAGCATGTTGGTAGGTGCCAATGGCATCATTCTCATGGTGTTGTCCCCACTGGATCCATGGCTTCATAATTGGTCTGTGTCGTTGTTGACAAATTTCATTTATTAGCGAATGGCTGGGGTTATCGGCAGCTGACAAGACACGATGGGCTATGGATCCTGTTATACGACCAACACGCTCCTGATGCCACTGTATACAGGATGCCTGGCTCATGGTCACTCTCTCCACATTTTCCACTTCCTCTTCAGTCACATCATGTTGGCTGAACCACCATGGTTTTTTTGATGGTCTGGCAAAATCCTTAAAACTTTTCAGAACCACAGCGTCGGGTGATGTGTTGGCAAGCATAGTAAGCAACTGATTTTGCTGTGAAACACAGGCTCTGGGTACTGGGGCTTTGTTTTTCCTCTTTTTTGATGTGCTCTCCTTAAAGAAAGTTGTGTTTGCAACAAGGGCTGGCTCAATTTTTTTCACACACATTTTGTTCCATTCGCAGGCTGTGCTAGTGCACGGCACTTTGTTGATATCCATCCTTATACAGGCTTCTAACTTGAAAAGCACAGCAGCAACATGGGAACAACTCTCACCAAGACTGTGGAAAAAGGAATGTATTCATTACTACACCAAATTATTGTATTTTCAGGTTTCACATTAAAATTTTAGATTCACATCTAAAAAGAAATGATTGAAAAGGTGGTAATGTTTGACAAATACAGTATATTTTACTCTGTTCTCCTCCACTATAATGTAGCCTAAATAAATGGGTAGTTTGTTACACAGATGCTGAAGACATCAGCAGGCTTTAATATTTTTTTTCTGATATTAATCCATATCAATTAATCATGCACACACTACACACACACGCACACACACACATACCCCGCCATACAGTCGCAGTGGGCAGCCATCCTGCTGTACAGCGACCCATGTCCGATGCGGCTTATCAGTCACTCGCCAGGATGGCTTCACATCACATCGAAACAGGAAGGTGTTCGATCCAATTTTATGATGGAGCACAACCCCGACAAAGCCACTTGTAAAAAAATTATGAGCCTCCAGAGATCTGTAGTTTTTCAGATTGCTGTGTGTGTAAATCCCTGCGTGACATAGCATAGCATCAATGGTAATGATGATGATGACACGGCCGGCATTAAGTGTCAGGTATTAGGTACAGAAATGTAAAATTTGATTCATCATTAAGTGTCAGTTACTGAGATTATGTTAAGTTTAATTCATCATATTGTCAGTAAAAGTGATATACTCCCTTACCAGGTGACTCGATCAGAAAACAAAAGATGTCGGGGAATGACACTTCAGGCCATTGTGTAGGATCATTTATCCATTCTTTCAAAGCATAAGGACAGCAATCGACCCCGATTATATCAAGTTTTTTAAGATAAAGCTCTTTGTCAGCACATACAAGTGACTGAAAGTAAGACATGACAGCAATAAACAAACACTTGCCGCGCTTTTACGATATAGGTCCGGCCGGCGACCAAGGGAACACCCACCTAGACTCAACGCTGTGGGGGAAGACCAACTGTGAAAGATCCACTTTTAAAAAAATATACGGACAACAATCGACCCAATCATGACAAGTTTTTTAATATATAGCCCTTTGTCAGCATATACAAGTGATTCAAACCAAGAAATGACAGCGGACAAGCGTTTGACAAAGGTTTAAAATACCGCCTTTTTGCATGAGTGTGTATGGGGAAAACGGTTTGTTTTCCCCCACGGCCCGGACCGGAAGTGACGTTTCATTGCTTGCCGACTCGGTCTATACATGGACAGGAAAAGACTACAGAGGGTGACCAACACAGCACAAAAGATCATCGGCTGCCCCCTATCTCCCCTGTCCACCATCTACAACTCCCGGTGCCTAGGAAGGGCAATGAGCATCATAAAAGACCATACACATGCCGGCTACCACCTCTTCAACCTGCTGCCCTCTGGCAGGCGCTACAGGACCATATCAGCCAAAACAAACAGACTCAGAGACAGTTTCTTCCCAAGAGCCGTCACCATACTCAACTCAAGCTTGCACTAAGAAACTGATCCAGACCCAATCAAGATCTGTCACTGCACTACAATATGTCTTAACACCGCCATTTGCATATCAATATGCTCTCAGACATATACCTTTGCACTATTATTACGGCATACTTGCACTAAAAATGTCATGGCTACCTCGACCACGTGCTGACTACAGTCACTTATTTCACCTTTACTGTACATAATTTTCTTTAATGTCCATTTTATGTCTATTTAATGACTATTTTATGTCTATTTAATGTGTGCACTCATTGTACTTTGTATAATGACAATAAAGGCATTCTATTCTATTCTAATATCCTCCTGCAGGGAAAAAACACAAAACACAAAATACAAAACAAAGCAATCAATACATAAGACAAAAAACGGGATAAGGGCATTCAACATTATCCGACGAGAGAGAAAACAGAAAAAAAAACAAGAAGACGAACAAACAAAGAAACAGAACAGGGGAAAAAAGAAAAGACAAAAATTAAGGAAGAAAGCAAGCAAGAAAAAAAAGATATGTATCAGCCATACCCTAGCTGCATAATTTGAAGTCACTTAGAATGAGAAGGAAAAAGAAAAAGAGTAAATAAATAAATAAGGAAAAGAAAAAGAAGAACAATTGAAGAAATGAAAAACCGTGGCCTACATCACCGTGACAAATCTGCAGTTTCTTATCACAGCATAGCCCAGATTTGTTGACAAGTAGCCTATCCATGGTAACCTGTCGCTCTGATGACATTTGATGTATGCGACTGTTTACATGAGCAGACAGCACCAAGTTGAAATTTTACCGGCTCGTGTTTACAGTAAGTAAGTAATTTTGGAGTTACTGTAGAGCTTCCCGTCGATGTAAAGTTTGTCAATGACAAGACGGGCCTTTTTGTCAGCAGCCTGCGTCTCCTCAGGATCTCCGGTGATAGTGGTCACTGATGGAGAAGTTGGTATCGCGCAGTTCCTTTCCTCTTCTCATGATGGACATTTTCATCTTTGTATGAAGTACTTTTGCCACAATGGGACGACTTCTCTGTCTGGATGTGTCAGCATGCCCAATCTGGTGTGCTCTGGAGAAATGGATGGCTTCGACCTCATGCTCGTCCATCTTGAGGTTTTCTTTCATGAAAGCTTTCACCAGTTGCTCCGTGGACTGATAAATTTCTTAGCCTATTTCAGCATGTCTGTTTGATCACTGTTTAGTTATAAGACATGTGAAGGGGGTTTTGCAGATCATAAGAGAAACATTTTACATATGTGTATGATAAAAGATGCTCTGAGTCAGACTCATGAGAATAAGTTTTCATAGTAACATATTTCAGTAAAGGTAATCTTTAGCTGGCTAGTTTATTCTTTAGCAAGCAGAAGCTAGTTGCCTAACTAGCCTATTAAACAAGTAGCCTAGCATGTTTGTAGTTTAGTCATGTAATGGTTGTCTAGTCCACATAGCAGCAATTTTTAAAAGTTGTTTAATATTGTGTTCACATGATTAGTTTAGTCAATGTCATTAATTCATGAATATTGTTGCACATACTTAAAATTTTGAAAACATTTTAATAAATATTGTCCAGTCCACTGATAGTATGGAATCAGAGTTCAACAAGTGAGATGTAATACATAGTAGCAATTTTTAAAAGTGTTTTAAACATTTTATTCACTTTGTTCACATTAGTGAATTAGTTTAGTCAATGTCATTAATACATGAATATTGTTGCACATCTCCTAATACGTGAAAACATTAATTCCTATTGTTGTCTAGTCCACTAGTATACTGTAGCATCAGATTTTAACAATAATTTAAATGAAATTTATCAATTAAATGAAATGTTTGATAATTCAAATGAATTCTTCAATTCATAGATGTTCATTGTATTGTATCATTATAATTGCTTTATGTCTATTGTATTGATAGTGCAACAAATCAAAAATAAATAGCACTGAAATAAATAATCTAAGTATTGTTTACTGCCTTTTATTGTGTAAAAATGACTGTTGCTCTTTTAAAAGCACATTCATATTCTTTTGAACAGTGAACAGTGCTTGTTTCAGTCTGTGAAATTCCGCCCTTGTCTGGCTTGGTGGAGCATGGTGGCAGGCCAGGGAAATGTCCCCAGTTAGTGAGTTATTTCATTTCATAGTTCTAATGTCATTGATTTGTTGATTATTGTTATTTATTTATTTTTAGATATGTCCGGGGGGAAAAAATCATTAATTCATTCATAATGTCACTGTTATTTAAAGAATCACTCATCATAAATCTTTGAACATTCTTTGTGTTATCCAGTCCGGCGATGTTCAGCTCCAAAGGAAGTCAGAGATCCTAGGGACATTGACAGGTTAGGGCACAGTGTTAGTTTAGGATAAATGAGTGCATCATGTGATCAAATTATAACAACAAGATTGAATTTATTGGATGTAGGGGCAGTGTCAGGTCCTTGGACAGCAACAGCTCAAGGCATAGTGACAGGTTCCGTCACAGTCATTCCAGGCACAGAGGCAGGTCCCAATATGGCGATGGCTCCAGGTACAGGGGAAGGTCTTACTCCAGTTCCCGACACATTGATGGATCAGAGTACCGGGAAAGGACTAGCCACAGCAACAAGTCCAGGCACAGCGACAGGTCCCAACACAGTGACAGGTCCAGGCACAGCAAGACTAAGACTTAGCATGTTTTAATCACTTGTTGTATCGCTGGGGAAGACTCTTTCTCTCCAGCACAATTTTGTTAACTTTTCTACTGTGTAATTATGTTTTGTCTACTCTTGTGCAAATAACCAACAGGTCCCACCACAGTGACAGGCACAGCGACAGGCCTAGGCACTGTGACTTCAGGCATGACAGTGCCAGGCCCAGTGGTGGTTCTAGGAGTGATGTAATGAGGTCCAGGGGTCAACCGGAGTTATGATGAGCCGTCCAAAAACCACAAATACTTATACACTTACACTTGAAAGTTTTTCTAATACAATAGATTTCTTTTTCAGAAGCTGTAGTGTCAGGAACAAGGGACAACTTCCCTATGTCCACAGCAAGTAAGTTGAAATTTTCAAGGAATGTCAAATGAAATAGTACTGAACGGAACAAGATGCATCAGAGCAACACATTTTTGTTTGTTGCATCAGAATTTCAGTAAAAAGGTGCTCGCCAAGTTAATTGACATCCATTCGGAGATTAAAAGCCTTCACAGGAGAGAGCCTGCCCTTTCAGCCACCAGCATTAAAAGGTTCGAGACCATGGAGGACTTTAAGAGAGTAGAGCAACGTATGGATGACAAGCAAGCTTTTGACACCTTGGTAGGATTTCCATCAGGATCATAAAGATTAGTATATGCCATATGTTCCCAATTTAGCATGGTTTAATGGGGTGAAAATGAGACTATTTACAGAGTGCTTGCACCCTTCTATAATTGAAGAAAGCAACAGGTTGAACTACACAACCCTGTCGCCATCTGTGTTTGGGTGTCCTTTCTGCCCCATATTCACCACGAAAAGTTAAAGTGTCATCCAGAGGCACTTGCTGAATCATGTGGCAAATGCAGTGCATTTCAAGGGTATGGTCATGAAGAGTATCTTTTTGAGATTTTGAGCCTTTACATGTAATTTTAAATGATTTTTTGATTTGCATGTCTAAGGTCATATTTTAACCAGTGTTATACTGGGTTGCACTCCTTTGAGGTCTATGGACAAGTTTATCACAGAAAGCAAGTTACTTTCTTGTGATCCCTAAGGAAAAATACATCTGTATATCTATAGGATGTTAAGTAAATACGTGTTTCTCAGGTACTGTATGATTTTTAAGACAAATTATTTTAAATTATTCAATCTGCACTGCAGAGATGGAGGCCATTTTCACTGTCCATTTTGTGGAACTACAATAATCCGGAAAGACGCCATTACAACATATGTTATACAATGCAAAAATAAATGTGATGTGGCCAAACTCACATCAGTTCCACCTTCTTAACCGCTTTCACCTGAGACCCACTCTGCTGCTGTTTTATCACCAATGAGTGTGGAACATTCATTCTCACTACCTTCTGTATCAGCCATGAAAATTGACCATTCCTATACAAAAACAACATCCCTGAAGACCCCTGCAGTTGCTCCAGTCACTCACAGGTACAACCTCAGAGGAGCCCATTGCTTCAGAGGAACAAGTCACTGTGGGATGTCCCAGCAACCCATGTGAAGTGCCCGCACTGCCCAGTTGTCCTGTGCAAGAGGAATTTGTTTTTACATATCGAAAGAAAACATGGCAAAGCAAAAGGACATAACGGTACAATCTCATTTAAAAAGTACATCTGTTGACCAAAGTAACGGCCTCTATGCCGTTAGAAAAACTTGCAGAGGCGGAAGAAGCACGTCCCCTTGTCTGTACTCGTTGACGTTACTGGTTCCAAAAATCATATCTGCCTTTCCATTCATGAACTGAAATTACACCATTATAGCACTTTATGGAGAGTCTTTGTAACACATAACATTAAAAAAAAACACCTGGCATTGTCCCTGTGTAGTTATTATGCAGTCCTATTGTGAGTGTGTGTTCGTGTGTGTGAGAGTGAACCCCCCACCACCACCACACAAACATAATATCCCCCTACCACCACCACAACACAAACATAATATTCACATTTGTATTCATAATGTTGATATTAAAGTTAAATCCATGAAACGTTAACATGATAACTTGATTAGTGTAGGCTTCTAACTAACTTCTGAGTTTTACAGTAGCCTATAAACTTGTGGAGTCAATTAACTAGTCAATCATACCGTTACAATAAACATGTAACTGCAACAAAGTTCATAGATTTGTGTGTAAACGTATGCCAAAATTGTTACTGTTCTGGAAATGGAAAAAAAGTTTGGTTTTGTAACAACTGGACATAACGTCATCAAATTTGGTATTGTCTGTACCTATAGCCAGATATTTGAATGTGTCATTACTTTAATATTTAACCCAAATCAAGCTTACGTGTCATTAGGTTTGTTACGAAAATGGAGATAGGAGTTTTGTGCCGTCACTGATTATTACAGGTTACAGAGTTTATTGTAACTATTTGTGCGCTGTTTCTCCTGTTGTTTAATACATTTGGCCAACATCTATTATAAAAGATAAGTGCTATTAACATGTCAATGATGGACTAAATTGCACTTCAACCTACCGTTTTCACCAGGCTTCAAAATAAATCATTATCCTTTACAGCGTTTGTGTAAATTAAACATTGTATATGTATTTATTTAGTCTAACATTACAAACACCAGCAGAGTGTCTCCAATCAACAGCTTGCGTTATTCTTCGAAAGTTGGTTGAAGCAATTACCAACATTTCTGGCTCAATACCTGCCTACTGGCAGGTGAACAAAACTGAATGAATATTTTCTAACACAATATATTTCTATTGAAAAATGCACAATAAATAACAATGGCACAACAACAATAAATAACGCCATACATAAGAATAATGCATAGACATAGAAAACCTGCCAACCAACAATACACACATAATGAACATTAATATGTGTGTGTTAAAATGATTTTAACATTGGTAAAACATTGGTAAATTATCATACAAAATGAATACATTATAAACATGATTCAAATAGATCTATATTTTAAATTATGATGTGTGTGCGTGTGTGTAACTTCCTGGACAATAAACACCATGAACAGCTAATAAAACATTAAAAGGCCAGTGTGTGTGTGTGTGTGTGTGTGTGTGTGTGTGTGTTAAAATGAATATAACATTGGTAAAACATTGAAGTCCATCGTCCCATTGATGTTCTACCTAACAACATGCAAAATAAATGACACACCAAACATAAAATACAAATTATAATTTTACATAGATTATAACACCTCATTTAAATCCTATCTCAGCACACTGCACTTTATATTATCCTGAAATAAATCCTATCTCAGCACACTGCACTTTATATTTATATTGAATTGCTATCAAGCTCTCAGTGCTCTTTCGTGTTGCTTCTATTATGATTTAAGTAAACTTCTTAATGTCTTGTTGTGATGTTATGATATACCAGCATGTTTTATGTAAATGTGTTTTTAAAGTCTGTGTAAATATATGAAATTAGGCTTCAAATATACATATATCATATATCACGTTATTTCCCTCTAAATAACTCCACTGTGTTTAATTACTGCTCTTTCTCTCACACATAACAGGATGAAAATAACTGATATTAATAATCTAAATAATGTCAGAGTAGGCTGCTGTATGAAGCTTTCTTCCCAGATCTTTTAATATTGTCAATAAACCACATCACTAACGTGACATGTATCACTGATGTTAGAATAGAGGTTAGTACTGTGAAGGTAGTAGCGTTAGCAACAATGCTAACGTAATTTATACATAGGCTGAGCTACTCCTCTGCTTTGACTTTGCCTTCAATCATATTTGGTCTCAACACCTTGTTAAATACTGTCAGGCTTATCATCACACTACTGCTACTGTACTATCAGAGAAATAAATGCTGCTATCAAACTGAAGCTACCGTCCCGCAACAGATGCTGAGCTGCTGACTGAGCAGGATCAGGGTTGTTGTGCGTAGTGATAGTAAAGACACCATTTGGTCAGAAGCCGAAGACCCCGCCCTCTCTCCCTTGCAAGTAGCCAGTTTCCTTTGCGACACCCTGTTTACAAAACATTACCACGTAGTAAACCTGTCAAAAGTCTGTGAGCTCGCGCAAGCACATGCGCATAAGTACTTTTGCCGCACAGCTTGTGAAAGTGAGTTTGCAAGCCTGTGTGTCTATGCACAGACTTCCAAAACGGAGTTCGCCGGCAGCAGACAAAATGTACAAGTCTACAAAACTATGCTTACAGATACAAACTTAAATGCACATATTTGCAAAACTACCATTACGGATACAAACGTAAATGTATACATTTACAAAAAATCTGTTTACAGATACAAACATAACTGTACAAATTTGCAAAACTACAGTTACGGATACAAACATAAACGTACAAGTTTACAGATACAAAACCCTGTTTTCAAGTACACCTTTTTGAATGATATAATATTCCATAACCAAGTGTCACCTGTCAATCAAAGTCACCACCTCTACCAGAAACATGGACGCTACGTCTCAGAGCTTTCTGCTGCTAACTCAGCTAACTGGCTAACTGTAGACTGTAGTAGTAGTAGTAATGTGTGATGAATGTATTTATACCGCTACAACAGCAGGGGCTAATTGATGATTTTCAGACCCACCCACTAAATCCTGAACACAGAAATGTTGAAACACAGTTTGTGAAGCCTAGCTCCACAATTCAAATCTAAATGGTTGAAATGCTTTTTACACATTTTTTAGAAATACATTTATGACCTATTTAATGTGTTTAGAAGAAAATGTCTGAATTCACTTTACACAGTCTTTAAATGGTACACAAAATGAAGACAGATATCTGCCTTCTGTACGCAAAAGGTAGACTAAGCATTTTCTATTCTATTTAATGAAAAGTAAATGTGCAACATCATGACTTTTGACGGACTGGTGAGAGAGACCTTTTTTTTAGATTGATACCGTAGTTACCTGATGGCTCTGACATCGTGGACAGTGGGGTCACCAGGTTTGATCCCTGGGCGGTTAGACCTGCAGAGCCTCAGATTGGTCTTGGTAGAAGGTATGATCCACATATTTGACTTCATATGGGTTGTGCTTGGACCGCGCACTCTTCATCAGAGCAACGTATTCAGCTGGGACATAGATTTCCTGGTTTCTCAGACGTCTCTCGATGACACTGTGCAATGAGTCACATTCCATCTGTGTGTGTCCCTTCTACAGGAACTTCTGGGTTACCACATTCTTTGTCTCCATGCAGAAGTTCAGAAGAGCGTTGCTGAGCACTGAATGGTGGTTTTGGTACCCACAACCGTCGCTCCACAAAATGTATTCTTCATGCTCCTTGTGCTCAGAAAGGAAATTGGCGACACAGGACGCAAACTCACTGAGTTCCCTTCACCTTCATGCCAGACATTGCAAGTCGTGTTTAGTTCCAAATCTATATCCCCAACACACACACACACACACACACACATATATATATATATATATATATACACACACACATTATATAAGCTTCCACAGTGCAATAGCCCTAACCCTAACCCTTTTCTTCAGGGGCACACATCTGCGGAAAGCCGTGTCTAGCCTCTCCATAACTGGACACAGTTTGTTGCAGAGGAATGTATGTTTCCTCAGACATCCTAAAGTTCTGCAACCACTGGGCGTTTGTGAAGCCGGGAACGATCACATCCCACCATTCGGAGGCTCGGTTGAACGCCCAGACCGACAGTTTGCGGCGGCAACTTTGCAACGAGAGAACCATCTGAAACGCATGCACAGCATAAAAGTTAATAATGACATCATTACAACATTTTACAGATGGACTATTGTGTACGAGCTAGCTAGCAAGCTGGCCATAGCTACCATTACCATACCCTCATACACCATCCCTTAGCAGCTCGTATCCTCTCTTCTTCGGCTTCATACTGCTTTACGGCTTCCCAAACTCTCCTGTACTTTTCTATTATGTTTTGTCTCTTTTCTGGCTCTCTTCACTCGCTTTGTTTGTGATAAAAAGCCACAGAACAAGAAGCAAGTCACCTCCATGACCTCCATTGTTTGTGTTTGTGTCGCACATAGAACAACGTCATGGCAGTTTCGTGCAGCCGTGCTATGATGACCCCGCCCACGTTGAGTAGGTACTTTGTAATGGAAAAGGTCTGTCCTGGAACTGTGTTGAGCAGAGCCAAGTCGAGTCGTGCTGGAACTGTGTAGTGGAAAAGCGCCATAAATGTGATGTCAACAGACTGCCGGCCACTGATTGGTCAGAGAGTCTTCACTGGAAGAGTCATTAGCTGCCCCACACAAGAATCAAACCCGGCATTTTTAAAATACTGGCAACAGCGTTACAGCCATTCGGCTCAATTTTCTTGCTTTGTGTGTGACAAAAGCCCCATACAGCAGCAAGTACACCATCGCCTCCATATCCTCCATTGTTTATCTGTTTGTGTCGTGTATAAAATGAAGTCACAGCATTTTGCGCAGCCGTGCCATGACGACCCTGCCCACGTTGAGTAGCTACTTTTTTGTAATGAACTGTGTTGAGTTGAGCCGAGTAGTGCTAGAATAATATAGTGGAAAGGCGCCATTAGGAAACAAGAACAGACAGTTTTGACAACAACACTTAGAGCCTAGATTCTAGCTTTGCTCATCCTTCTTATGTAATAATACTGCAGGTGTTTTCTTTTTGCACTTGGCCCAGATCTCTGGCACCACACAGAATTGTCTCGCAGATGAAGAGGAAGGCAGTGGTTCAGGGATAATTGCTTTGATGTCCTCCAAATAATACCAAACCTTCTCGCCAGCAAATCTTCTTGATGGGATGTAGAAGCAGTCGTCTCCAGCACAGCTCATTGTATCAACCTCGTACAGACCACTGGCAATCTGGATTAATGAATAAAAAAGATACATTAAAACAGCATAAAGTTGAACATCAACAGCATTAAGTGTAACAACTTGTCCAACACATTTTGTTTTGGTGTACCCAGGACCCATGTTCCTACTTTCATGGTCTCTTCAGACCCCTCTGGATCCCTGTGGGTGAAAACAAACTCCTTTGATTTCTTTACTCCATTTGCAAATGTAATTTTCACATTAATCAACATGGACTACAACATCATGTTCAGTCAAGGTTTCTTTCAGTTGTTTAATACACATGAACTGGTGCCCAGTGTTGTATAAATGAGTACAGACACGGGGCAGGTCTGTCTTGGTTAGCTCTACAAGTTTCTCAATCTTAGCAAGGTTTTCATGTTGAACTCAGTCGTAGTGCCATCCTGCAGTTTTTTGGTCATTGGTGTTGACCTTGTCACTCACTCCATGACACAAAGTTGTTTTTTGTTGTAGGATCCATGACCACAGGGAATTGATACAGCCAGTGGCGTGCACAGACATTTTGGGGGGCAGGTGTTCAGTGAAAAATAAGGGCACTTTGTGCGGCAACAACTAAATAACTCAGGCCACAAGGGCAGCAAAGAAAACACAACAGGAACTAACTCACAGGGAAACCAGAAGACTAAACACTGTGCAAAACAACACAGAGATTCGGACAAAGACTGAACTGAAAACCAAAACCTATATAAACATGGGGTAATAACGAACAGGACACAGGTGAGAGAAACACATGAGGCAATCAACCAAGCCAGGGGAAACACAGGAAGTAAAACTAACAAAACACATAAGGATAGAATAACATTTCAAAATAAAACACAAACTACACCAGGATGTGACACATGGAGAGTTTTTTAGTTAGGCAGCTACAATGATAGATCAGTGTACTGCATCCAAATAAGAAATATATGTTTTTTCTCGTCAGAACAAAAGAAGTGTACAAAGTGTTATTTTATGAAAAGTGAGCATTACCATTTTCTAAACCAGCATCCTCCTCGGTGCCATGTCTTTAAAGATTCTGATGACCTCACCATGATTTATCTGGATGTCTTTCTTTATGGCAAGTAGGAGAAGGTCAGAGAGGCGTTCTTCTCCACACAGACATCTTCGTTTGATTTTGATCATTTTCAGCTTTGAAAATGATCCCTCCACAGAAGCAGTTGTCACTGGCAATGTCGCATATATTTGTATCATCTTCACAAGAAGATGACCTGGCCGCTGGTTTCCCTCAGTATGGCAAAGATTTCTTTCTTTTGCAGGAAAGCTGGAGTGGAAGACCTTCTTAGTTCTGTCTTCAGCTTGTCCTTGTCTGCTCCATAGAAATCACAGAGAATGTGGACAGATATATAAATGCATAAAAAGAGATTTGATGCAGTGAAAGTAAAACAATTTTTCAATATATTATTTAATTTTTATTACACTTTAATGAGAGGGAACGTTTTGGGACCTAAGGGTAATAAGAGTAACTTCATTTTTAAGGGGCCTCAAGGGTTAATATATGGCTGCATTTCCTCTAAAGGCCAAGTCAGCATCTGTTTCTGCTCCCTCCCTGACCTTTGACACAGATGTGTGTGACGTTGAGAGGACAGAATCCCCTGCACACACTCAAAAAAAAAGAAATGTCACTGTTGTTGGCTATAAAACGTAGTATTATATTGTAATTACTCAACTTGAGTTAGTTGTGTTGTTTGAAAGCAAAAATATGTAATGTCAGGTTTACTTGGCATGGTTAGTACTCCAACTCAACTCTGTAATGTAAAAATGATGTCCAACGGAAAGCACTACATTAATGAAGTAGTTTGTCCTTTTGAGGACACCGTACATATCATCTGCCCTTGTTGGTAATTGGCAGGTGCATCTGTAGTTAACTGTCTTCTAAATGTCAATGTCAATGACTTTATACAGTATATTTCCTGTTGTGTTTTGCAGAACGACTCCATCGAAACAAAGAGAGCTTGCATCCTCCAAGCACTAGCTTTGTATCTCAATGAAGACCCTGAAGAGCTAGTGAAGGAATAAATTGTTATCATCTGTTTTAAAGTAATATTTGCATTCAACATGTAATAGTGTGCTAAATATGCTCTGGAGAGGTGTTTAGTTTTACCTCCACATTCACGTTCATTGTGCCGACAAATATCGCAGAATATATATTATTTGTACACATTTGACAAACCTTTCCAATGCCAGTTGTTTGTTAGAGGATTTTTTTTCTCCCTTGAGAAGGTCTTTACATTTTAAACTTATCAAGGTGAATATTAAAATGGTGGAAGTTTCATGTGAATTATGTGCTTTTAGTGGGAAAGTTTTCATTAAATGATCTTGTCTGTTTTTAGAGTGAGAACCCTGATGAAACCCAGAGAGATCTGGAGCTGACGGTCATCGGCATGTGATTAAACATCCAGGTGCAGGTTTTGATCAGCTTCATCATCGTTGAAGGTGAAAAGGTGCTTCATGGACTCAAAGATGTCGCCACTGCATGTGCCTTACTGTTTGGGATCATCTACAACCTGAACCTGAGCTATCCAAATGACCTCAGGTACACTTTTGAATTCATTCAAAAGATCCTGATGGATTCACACAGGCAAACAAAATCCAGGTACTCAGAAACACACTGCTGGAATGAATGCATGAAGCTATACAGTGTTACTACTACTTACTTGAGCTGTTAAGATTTTGTTAATTTGGCCCACAGACACAAGAATGTTTCAGTTTTCTTCTTGTCATGATTTTTCTCATTATGTGTCTTTTATTATTATTATTATTATTATTATTATTATTATTATAATCACCCTTATTATAATAATTATTATTTTATTATTGTGTGTACAGTAGTTTCAGTTGTTATAAGCTGCCTCTCATTGTAGCCACTGTCAGCCCTACTGGCTAAAAGATTCTGCCAATCTCATGTAAACATGTAATGTTCATACATGTGAAGCATGTTATGCTTTGCAGTGGGGTTTTTTAATAACAGGCTGTTTTGAATGGTTAATCTGAAAGACAGTGCTAGCTGCTCATTGTATCAATACAGTTTAATGACATTTTCCAGGTGAAGATGCTGATCTCTTATCAGTGCAATGTGTGTAAAATAATCCAAAAAGATTAATACATACAGTAGATACTGCTTGATCTCTGGCTGCTTCATCCATGTTCATCATCATCCATATTCTAGTAATAATAATAATAATAATAATAATGCATTTTATTTAAAGGCGCCTTTCAAAGCACTCAAGGTCACCTTACAAGGCACATATAACACACAACAGTACATCCAAAAATACAAATCAGGTGACATTTAGTGCAGAGATAAAGAAGAAAGAAAAAGAAAAAAATAAATAAATATAAATAAATAAAGAAAAAGAAAAAATAAATAAATATGAACGTGACTTCAAAGTGCATTAATATAATAAATAAACAAGAATGAAGATTGCATAGTTAATGGGAGATAGAGTATGCCACTCTGAATAGGTGTGTTTTCAGGCGGGATTTAAAGGTGAGGACAGAGTCAGAAGTGTGAATGTCAGGTGGGAGAGAGTTCCATAGGCTGGGGGCAGATCGGCTGAAAGCTCTTGACCCCATGGTGGTTAAGTTGGCAGATGGAGCAAAGAGCTGGTTGGCAGAGGAGGATCGGAGAGATCGAGAAGGTGTGTACATGTGAATAAGTTCAGAGAGATATGATGGTGCCAGGTTGTGAAGGATCTTGAATGTGAGGAGTAGAATCTTAAAGTCAATGTGGGATTTGATAGGGAGCCAGTGAAGTTGCTGCAGGGCAGGAGTGATGTGTTCAATAAAGGGCGTTCTGGTTATGATACGAGCGGCTGCGTTCTGTACAAGTTGGAGTTTGTGGAGAGATTTCCACGAAAGACCAAAGAGGAGAGAGTTACAGTAGTCCAGACGAGATGTGATCAGGGTGTTTACCAGGATAGCGGTGCAGGTTGGTGAAAGTGAGGGACGGAGACGATTGATGTTACGTAGATGGAAGCATGCAGACCGAGTAACGTTATTGATGTGGGCTTCAAAAGATAGTGTGCTGTCCAGGATGACACCCAGGCTCTTTACTTGAGAGGATGGCGGAACAGTGGAATTGTCGATGGACATGGAGAAAGTGTTGAGTGTTGCTAAGGTTGATCTGGTACCAATGAGGAGGACCTCAGTTTTTTCACCGTTAAGTTTAAGAAAATTTAGTGAGAGCCATGATTTAATTTCCAGTAA
This sequence comes from Scomber japonicus, assembly GCF_027409825.1. Taxonomy (NCBI): domain Eukaryota; kingdom Metazoa; phylum Chordata; class Actinopteri; order Scombriformes; family Scombridae; genus Scomber; species Scomber japonicus. The sequence goes on along the minus strand of NC_070586.1, from coordinate 39,823,384 downwards.
GCAGTCGGATAGAGCTGTGGGTGGCAGAGTGGAAGTAGGCTTAGTGGAAAGATAGAGTTGGGTATCATCGGCGTAACAGTGGAATTGTATGTCAAATTTCCTGAGAAATTTAGTAGATCAATGGCAAGAGACCTGGCACAACCCAGTCCACTTGTCCACTAGTATGATAATATTATCTTCAGATTCAAGTAGAGACTGACAATGGCTATTACCCAGCTGTGGCTGCACAACACTGCCCTCTACTGGTTGTTCAGAGGAGGGTGTATTCACATTCCAATTTGGTGGTATTTATTTGTGGATCTTGGTGTGAGGTAAGAATGTCTCAAAATTATGTCATTGAGAGAAAAGCCAAAAAGCGATCCACTAATGCAGAATCCACATACAAAGTCAAGCATATTTATTTTCAAATCTCGAAAATGTATTTACAAATACACTTTATTTATACAAATTAGTTTATTTATTTGTATGTCACATTTTTATATTTCTATATCTGTATTTGTATATTGATAAATGTATGCATATTTAACCCTAACCCTAACCCATAACCCCTAATCCTCTTTTTGATATGTATAAATCTTTTTGAAACAATTCTATCTCGATAGCCTATAAACTCCATTTAAATTTCATAAAGAGAAATACCTTTTTCAGTGCTAAAATAATTTTATTTTACTTTCAACATGCCTGCTTTCATTAGAAACGTTGACTGTTAACTAGGGCTTTCAGCATTAACGCATTAATAGTGATTAGATTAATGCAATCCATAACGCGTTAATATTTTTTCATCGCATTTTAATTTTGCAAGCCTTTTTGTCCCTTCTACTCACCCGTAGACGGCTCCTCGAGCTGTAGCGCTATGCTTTGAAGTGGCTTCCTGCAGTAAACCTACCGCGGTGATGGAAAGTAAGAGAGCTACTGGACTTGACATGAGATTGGCAGAATCTTTTAGCCAGTAGGGCTGACAGTGGCTACAATGAGAGGCAGCTTATAACAACTGAAACTGCTGTACACACAACGGCTTGTTTAACTTTAAAACACTTCCAGACGGTTCAGTTGACAAGTCAAAAGTAAAATGCAACCTGTGTCAAACAGAGTTTAACTATCACCGGTGTATGTTGAGTTTGAGTTAGCACCTCCACGCTAAACACCCAGGTGCAGCTAAGCGTTTTGGAGTGTGGGAGTCGCAGCAGAGCCGTGATTGATTCCCAGTTAAGACACAGGTAAGAAATGCTTTACATTATGGGCTTAAAACTGCTTTGAAATGTAAAATAAGAGGATTTAAACCCTTCAACAGGCAGGGATGGAAAATGAGATGTAAGTAAAATATTTCCACTCATATTTTTAATATATTGTAACGTCCCTCAATAAACACCGAGACATTAGCCGTTTTTTGCTGGCTCTTTATTCCTTTTTATTACACAGGCTACTGTGGGCCGTAGCCAACACCAAAACAACCAAACCTAATGTGGTAGATCCTTAGCTACAGACGTGCTGCCGTCTTCTTCTCAGAGGCTAACAACAACAACACACCTGCACGCTAGCTGCAAGTCTCACTCTCAAGATGCGTTCACAGACACTTGGGAAAAACAGCGCTTTAACTGAACAGAACAGAAACTGGCTTAAACTCTCAAATTTTATAACACAAAACAGTAACATGCCCAGTTCGTTACAATATTTTGGATTTTATGAGTTGTATCTCCACCAGGATGCGTTGCCCTTATTAAGGTATAAAATGATAAAAACACTTGTGTTTAACACACATAGCAAAGTGATACAATCTGGTCATTAATATCACACATACTAGTTTCTAAACTGATTTTTATCAATTCTATCAAAGTATAGACCTACCACAAGCTTCAACAGGATGTTAAAGAGTCTGTATCTCCTGGTGCATGCTGCCTGTTTAAGGGTTAAACATGCAATTCAACATGCGATTAATCGCGATTAACTATGGAAATTCTGTGATTAATCGCAATTTAAAAAATGTATCGTTTGACAGCCCTACTGTTAACATATGCTCTTAAAAAAAAGGAGGAGGTGCTCATTCATGTCTCTCCTACATTAACTCAGTGATTCATAAAGTTGCTAATATAAATGTCAGTCCACTACTGCCTCCAAGTGCAGGCATGGAAAGAGGCCAAATTTTACCATTCATTAAATAGTGCAGAATATGGTTTGTGTACAATTCCAACAAAGATAGTTTTTGACTTAAAGGGCATGGCAGTTTAATCATGTAGTTAACAACAATTTTTATTTCATGTGCAAGCTTTGGGGTTGGTTTTAGAAACCCATCAAGATTCCACTGGTATTCAGTTGCAGGACACTGCATAGTTGAGATCTTTAATAGTTCACTTCTAAATGACACTAATAAAAGATAGTTGTCAACACTCCACACTCTCATATGACACACACATTAAATCTCTCACCAAATCTGCCTTCTTCCACCTCAGGAACATTTCCAGACTCTGTCCTTCACTCTCTGACTCAGTTGCTGAGACTTTCATACATGCATTCATTACTTCACGTCTGGACTATTTGTAATGCTGTCTTGTATCCAATAAAACGCTGGACAGACTCCAACATGTCCAAAGTTCAGCATCCAGGGTTCTCACTGAAACCAAACCCTGGCAGCACATCACCCCCACACTCAAACAGCTGCACTGGCTTCCTGTTAAGTTCTCCATTAATTTCAAACTTCTCCTCCTCACATATAAATCTCTTCATACCCTTGCACACCAGTACTTAACAGACCTCCTTCATGTTCAGCACCCTTCACGGGACCTGCACTCTGCTGACTTGGGCCTCCTGTCCATTCTCCGCACCAGAAGGCAAACCTTTGGGAGCAGGGTCTTTAGTGTGACAGCTTCTACCCTTTGGAACTCGTTCCCTCATGGCATTCGCCAAGCACCAACTCTGGACTCCTTTGAATCACAGTTGTTCCTGCAGGCTTTTGCAGGCTAAATGTGTGTTTTTGTCTGTACTGTTGTTGTCTGTGTTTCTTGTTATTGTGAAGCGACTCTGGGTTTCATGAAAGGCGCTATGCAAATTAAAGTTATTATTATTATTAGTAGTATTATTATTATTGTTGTTATTATTGACACATTCTGATTAAATACTTATTTTACACTTTTAATATAAACTATGTTATAAGTCTTGGGGGAAATTATTTGAAATGCTTCTTAATATTGCTATATTTACCTTTTAGTTTCATTATGTTAACAAAAACCTCTGTGATTCTGAGTTTGTCAGTAATACCAAAATTATACTCTAAAAATACTTCATCCATAATTCATAGTTGATTTGGAAATGAAGGCACTTAATTACTTAAGATTACATGACATTAATATTTTAAAAGGGCAATGTCAGCTACAGCCAAGGAGCTTGACTTTGTAAATATGCACTGAAGTACCATCCATAAAAGTTCATCCACCTGTTATATATCTTCTTAAATGGACATGAACACAGTTGCCAACTGTATTCAGGTTTTGGCCAAAATAAATTCCACATGCAAAATGGACTTCATCCAGTTGCTTCATTTGATACTAAAGTAGATATCAAAGAAATATGATACAAATGTTCTGGCAGGACTTGAACATGTTAGATGTTAATTTGGCTCACCAAATTAAATAAAAATAGAAACACTTAGCCCCGATCATGAAGTGAGTTAACAGATGTAATGTCTTTCTTAACTGTGTTTGACTAGTTTCATGTACATGTACACATGTATTGTGTGCTAGTCAAGTGCAACAACTGTGTCAAGATAGTAGTTTGACTAACTGAAAATGTGCATTATTATTTCTGCTGCTCTCAGAGGCACATGAGTAATTTCTTCTGGCAGAATGAGTTTATATTATGTATTCATTATGTATTGATATCCTGATGGTGAAGTCCAGATTTAATTACCCAGAATACAATCAGAGTGTCTTTTGAACACTGGAATTGTTTAACGTGCATTGGTCTGACCACATGATTGCGGCCCAATGATGGCGTGTTTTTCTGTCCCTGGTGGGAATTAGTCCTCTGTCATTCAAGATAGCTTTGCTGCTTGTCTTTCTCTCTATCTTCCTCTCTCACACACACAAACACACACTCACCTTCACTAACAGACACTGCTATGAATGCACACATGCAAAACAATACAAATGTAAACTTTAATAAACTTCATTTGTACCTGCATATACACACATTTACATACACACACTCACACAGACAATAACATTTTGCAAAAAGGAATTTCGGGGGGGGGGTATCACTCCAGTCCAGGCAGTAGTAGTAGATAGTATCACACACACCATTCAAACTGTGGTGTATTGATTTACCACATAGTTATTGTATGGTAACTGTTCATGATCTATGTTGGCTAGATCTATGTGTAACCAGAACAGGTCAAGGTGCTGCGCGCATGCGCATTGTTCAGTGAAGCAGCATGGCTGAATAAACAGTAATGATCAGCATGTCGGCCTCCCTCTCGTGCATACACTACATTGGCGACGAGGATAAAAAACTGTTTTCTTTACGGGGAAGGAAAGACACACGGTGTCGGTACTAGTGAGTACAATGGCCCTGTATGGAAGAATTGATGAGTTTAAGCCGGAAAACGAGCCGTGGTCGGCTTATATTGAACGGCTTGAACAGTTTTTTGAAGCTAATGACATAGCCGACGGGAAGAAAGTTGCTACGCTATTGAGTGTAATGGGCGCAACTACATATGGACTTTTGAGAAATTTAGTACAGCCCCAAAAGCCTAAAGACAAGACGTTTGACGAGATAGTGACTGTTTTAAAGGAACATTTTGAGCCAAAGCCGTTGTTGGTGGCAGAGAGATTCCGCTTCAACCGCTGCAATCAAAAAGCTACACAGCCGGTTGCACAGTATGTAGCAGAGCTGAAGCAGTGCGCCGCGAACTGTGAGTTTGGCACGAACTTGGATGCATCACTACGAGATCGGTTCGTCAGTGGAATAAGAAACGAAGCCTGCCAGCGGAGGCTACTCTCCGAAAATGACCTCACGTTTGCCAAAGCGTTTGAGATCGCCCTCAATATGGAGACGGCTGACAGGGACGCACGTCAGTTGAGAGGGATGGAGAGCGAAACAGGCGGAGCTGCAAGCGTCCATGAAGTGAAGCTGCAAAGAGCCAGGAACTGTTACAGGTGCAATGGGAAAAATCACAATGCAAATGAGTGCCATTTTAAAGAGACTAAATGCCATAACTGTGGAAAGATTGGACACATTAAAAAGGCATGTCGTGCAAAGGCAAGGGCTGAAGATATGAGATCAAGAGACAAAAGACAGCAAAAGAAGAACACTAAATATGTTACAACAGAAGAAGATTCTGACCTTGAAATGTTTACTGTTTTGACTGTCACAAGTGAAGATACTGAGCTGTATGAAGCAACATTCTCAGTTAATGGTGTAGACTTAGTGATGGAAATTGATACTGGTGCCAGAAGAAGCATCATTTCAGAGAGAACATATAGAAGGCAGTTTTCACACATACCACTACAGAGAGCTAACGTAAAGCTTAGAGCTTACAATGGAGGTCGCATCCCTGTTTTGGGTCGGATCACACCCACAGTTGAGTATCAGGGTCAGAAAGCAGTTTTGCCACTTCTAGTTATTAAAGGGCAGGGAGCAACATTATGTGGTAGAGACTGGTTGAGGAAACTTAAACTAAACTGGGCAGAAATCAGTTTTTTGAAGCAAACAAAATGTAGCTCAGTCGGGGAGTTGCTAAAGAAATACTCAGAAGTGTTTCATGAGGAGTTAGGTACACTCAAAGACATTAAAGCCTCAATCATGGTCAGACCAGAGGTGCCTCCTAAATTCTGCAAACACAGGCCCCTCCCATTTGCAATGAAGGAAAGAGTAGAGATAGAGCTCAAAAGGCTGGAGGAAGCTAACATTATATCTCCAGTAAAGCATAGTGACTGGGCAGCACCAATAGTTCCGGTGGTAAAGAAGGATCAGTCACTTCGCCTGTGTGGCGATTATAAGGTGTCAGTTAATCAGGCACTTGAAACAGACACTTACCCTTTACCTCGCTTAGAAGAGCTTTTAGCTACCCTTAGTGGAGGTAAGATTTTCTCTAAGATTGACTTAGCAGCAGCTTATCAGCAAGTTTTGCTGGATGATGACTCCAAGAAATACACTACCATCAACACCCACAGAGGGCTGTTTGTGTATAACAGACTTCCTTTTGGGATCAGTTCCGCTCCCTCGATCTTCCAGCGGATTATGGAAAACATAACGAAAGACTTACCTGTGGTAGTTTTCCTTGATGATCTTCTCATTATGGGACGCTCGGAGGAAGATCACCTCCACAACCTTCAAAGAGTCCTGCAACGCTTACAGGAAAATGGACTACGAGTTAAACGCTCAAAGTGTGAGTTTGGGAAAACTCAGCTCGAGTATTTGGGTCACGTACTGGACGAGCGTGGCATTCACCCTTCAGAGGAAAAGGTGAGGGCAATACAAGAGGCCCCTGCACCTACCAATGTTAAAGAGCTACAAGCTTTTTTGGGTCTTTTGAACTATTATGGGAGATTCTTGCCCCAACAGAGCACAGTGTTGGCACCACTGTACAGACTTCTTCGAGGAAATGTAGTTTGGAAATGGACTGAGGCAGAACAGTCTGCTTTTGTGAAGTGCAAGGACCTGTTGACGAGTGACCAGGTTTTAGCACACTATGATCCCAGTCTTCCTCTCACACTAGCATGCGATGCCTCGGCATATGGCATTGGAGCAGTGATCCAACACACCATGTCAAATGGGGAGGAGAGACCAATCGCTTATGCTTCCCGCACTTTGTCTCCAGCGGAGAAAAAGTATTCCCAAATTGACAAGGAGGCTCTTGGATTGATTTATGGTGTAAAGAAATTCCACCAGTATTTATGGGGTAGACATTTTACTTTAGTCACAGACCATCGGCCCCTATTGACACTTTTTGGCGAGCACAAGAGTCTGCCTACATTGGCCGCTGCACGCATTCAGCGGTGGGCAATTATACTGTCAGCATATGACTACAACATTGTCTATCGTAAGTCAGAAGAGCACAGTAATGCTGATGGACTCTCCCGTTGCCCTTTACCTGAGACCAGCGACACAGGAACTACTGTAGCATCAGCTACTGTCCACTCACTGCTAGCAGAACATCTACAAAAGGCACCGCTCAAAGCCACTTCAGTCGCCCAGATGACACGCACTGACAGTGAGCTAGCCCATGTCTACAAGTATGTCATGGAAGGTTGGCCAGACAAAGTAGAAGACACATTGAAAGTGTTTTTCACTAAGAGAAGCGAGTTATCTACAGAGCAAGATTGTGTCCTTTGGGGAACCAGAGTCATTGTACCCTCAAAAATGAGAAAAGCAGTGTTAAAGGAAATTCACTCAGGGCACCAAGGTATAGTGAAGACTAAAGCTCTTGCTCGTAACTTTGTATGGTGGCCAAATCTTGACTCAGATGTGGAGCAAATGTGTAAAGAATGTGAAATATGTCAAATGGAGCAAAAAAGGCCTCAACACGTTCCACTAAACCCATGGGAATTTCCTGGTGAGTCCTGGAAGAGACTTCATTTGGACTTTGCCGGACCTTTTCTGAACAACATGTTCATGATTGTCGTGGACGCTTATACAAAGTGGTTGGAAGTGTTTCGCATGTCACAAATCACTTCGCAGGCTACTGTGACAAAGCTGAGGAGACTGTTTGCCTCCTATGGATTGCCGGAGCAAATTGTTACAGACAATGCCACCACTTTCACTTCTGAGGAGTTTCAGACTTTTGTCAAGCAGAATGGGATTCTGCACACAACAAGTGCCCCAGGACATCCAGCAACAAATGGTCTGGCTGAAAGATATGTCCAGACTTTTAAAACGGGTATGAAAAAACTTGCCCACACAACTGTGAACATTGATGACAGACTGTCCCTGTTCTTGTTGCAATATCGGACGACACCAAACTGCACAACAGGACAGTCTCCAGCTGATCTGTTTTTACACAGACACGTCCGTACAAGGCTGGATTTCTTGAAGCCTTGCACAAAAGAGAGAGTGCGCAAAAGACAGTACCAACAGAAAGACCGCCATGACCGCAGTGCTGCAGACCGATCGTTTAGCGTGGATGATGCTGTGTACCTGCGTAGCACTGTGGGAGGAGACCCCAAGTGGATTCCAGGGTTGGTGGTGAGACAGACTGGCCCTGTGTCATATGAGGTCAGAGAGCGAGATTCTGACACAGTACACAGACGCCATGGAGACCAGCTAAGAGCTCGGGCCATGGCTGAACCTGACACTGTGTTAACTGACCCTCATGTTGAACAGTTAGTTGATAAGGACTGTAGTAGTTCTCAGGACGTTGTTGACTCCACTGTGCAGTCACCGGAGCTCCTGGAGCTTGAACCTGTGGCTCTGAGGCGCTCCACACGAGTTACTAAACCACCCCAGAGATTTATGCAATGAGACTGTATGTTTACACTGTGTAAAATGGTATTACATGGTTGTTGCCAATTTGCCAGAAGTAATGATACTGTATGATGTAGATCAGAAAGGATAATACCAAAAATGCTACATAATATTATTGTGAGTGATTTGAGTTCAATTGTAGCCATTTCTTGTTACTTGTCTCTGGACATAACATGTTTACTAATGAAACAGGAAAAATGATGTTGTTGATATTTCCATGGTTATTCTCAGCTAAAAGGGGAGATAATGTGGTGTATTGATTTACCACATAGTTATTGTATGGTAACTGTTCATGATCTATGTTGGCTAGATCTATGTGTAACCAGAACAGGTCAAGGTGCTGCGCGCATGCGCATTGTTCAGTGAAGCAGCATGGCTGAATAAACAGTAATGATCAGCATGTCGGCCTCCCTCTCGTGCATACATTACACAAACCAATCATGCTTAGGACTAATGTTAGAACTGCCCACCTCATTAACATAAGGAGACAGAAATACAGAAATAAATACATGTGGAAATGTAGAAATACAGAAATGAATGTAGGAAGAAATAAATAAATGTAGACATAAATAAATACATAAATGTAGAAATACACAAATAAATAAATACATGTAGAAATGTAAAATTAGCCTTTTTCACGACAAAAAAATATTCATTTATTTATCTATGCATTTATATATTCATATGTGTATTTATTTATGTATTCATTTATTGTTATGTCAGTTCAGGAGTGTAGCAGCTCTGTGGTAGAAGGTGTGTTTTAGTCTTGTTGTGCAGGCGCTCAGTGTTCTGTTGCGCCTTCCTGAGGGCAGGCAAAGTAGCAGTGTCCATGGTGTGTGCTGTCTCTGGTAATGCTCTTAGCCTTCTAGATGCAGCGGGTCTGGAAGATGTCCTCGAGTCTGGGGAGCTGAGTGCCAATGATCCTCTGCAGTCTTGATGATGCGCTGGAGACCTTTCCTGTTCTCTGCGGCGCAACCAGAGTACCATACTGTGATGCAGTATGTGAGGATTGACTCAATGGCTGACCTGTAAAAGCTCCCCAGCAGCTGCTGTGGGAGGCGTGCCCTCTTCAAGCACCTCAGGAAGTGAAGCCTTTGAAGTCCTTTCTTGGCCATCATCGTGGTGTTGACGGTCCAGGTCAGGTCATGGCTGATGTTGACCCCGAGGTACTTGATGTTCTGCACAACCTTCACTGTCTCACCATTGATGGTGATGAGGCGATGGACAAAGGGCTTCTGTTTCCTCCTGAAGTCCAGGAACATCTCCTTTGTCTTTGCTGCATTGAGGATCAGGTTGTTTTCTTGGCTCCAGCTCACCAGGTTTTCTAGCTCTGTCCTGTAGACGGTCTCGTCATTTGACGTGATCCTGCCTACCACGATGGTGTCGTCTGCAAACTTCAAGATGGTGTTGGCCCCGTGGGTGGGTTTGCAGTCCAGAGTGTAGAGGGAAAAGAGAAAGGGGCTCAATATACAGCCCTGTGGTGCATCGATGTTCAGGGTGATGCTAGAGGAGACCTGTCTCCCCATGCGCACAGTCTGTGGTCGGCCCGTAAGGAAGTCCAGGACCCAGCTGCTCAGGTGTGTATTTAGGCCCAGGTGGTCCAGCTTGGTGGCCAGTTTATGGGGGTGGGGGTAGGGGTTAAAGGCGGAGCTATAGTCTATGACTAACATCCGCACATATAACTGTCCCGCTGGTCCAAGTGTGGTGTGGAGGGTTAGTGACACTGTGTCCTCAGTCTGTCTCACATCATGGGGGCTCAGAGTCAGCACCGGTGGTGAGTGTCCCTGCTGTGTCCACGTGTTGTTGCTGCTGGCAGTGCAGTCAAACCTGGCAAAGAAGCGGTTCAGGTCGTCTGGGAGGAATGAGCTTTGTGTGGAGCTGTTGCTGTTGTAGCCGGTGATGGTTTTAATGCCCTGTCACACTCTCACTTTAACAGCTCGGACTCAGAGTCCGAGCTGTTAAAGTGCTCCTCGATACGCTTCTTGTAGCAGTGCTTAGCTTCCTTGATGCCTTTCCTCAGTCTGGACCTTGCTGTTCTATAGGCCTCTGTGTCGCCTGAGTGGAAAGCTGCATCCCAAGCCTTCCGCAAACCAATCACAGCACCTTTCATCCATGGCTTATGGTTTGGGAGTGTCAATGTTATCCTCTGTGTGGTGACATTGTTCATACAGAAGGTGATGTAGTCCAATATGGATGTGGTGTAGGTGTAGAGATCTGTGCGGTTGTTGTGAGAGGCAGCCTGTTTAAAAATGTCCCAGTCAATACAATCCGGGAGCAGAAAGTCTCAACAGTGTCAGGGGCAGTGCACCATGAGTTACACACATAGATACACACACAGCCACCTTTATCCTTACTGGAGTCGGGCTGGACAGGCTGGACAAAACTGTTCCGTCAACCCGCTTACCCCACTTTTGCTTCCTCTCCCGTCTCCGTCTGCATTGCTTGCTGCTTCGGCTTGTGATCCAAGCAGGGACTGATGTGTGGAGCAACTCCTCCGGGATGAGAGGTGGTGGAGGTGGAATGTAGTTTATATTCCGAATGTGTGTGTGTGCAGTCTGTCGTAGGTTATGTAACCCGTTCCCAGTTCAAGGGAAAGGCTCACAGTGCAGAGAGAGAAGAGAAACATTACAAAAAACACCTCAAACCGGCAACTAAGAAAACCCAACATTCCCACATGAGCAAGCACTTTAACAGGAAGAAACCTCAGGCAGAACCAGACTCAAAGTGGGAGAACATCTGCCTCGACCGGTTGGAGTATAGAGGAAGGAGAGGAGAGAAGCACATTGAAGGTCTGGGACTGGAATCTGTCATCTGGACGTCTACAGACCCAGATTACCTGTGAGACGAGAAAGCACAGACAACTCCGGGGAGGAAGTTTAGCTTATTGAATGTATGTAGTGGTACATGAATGTTGATGGATATAGATGGATAGATAGAGAGAGAGAGGGAGAGGATGAGAGAGGAGCTCATTGAGTCATGGGAGTGGGAGTCCCCCGGCAGTCTAACAGCTAAATTCCACCGGATGAGTCTGCGGCCTGGCTCCGCTCCAGCACGGAGGCAGATCCAATCCGTTTCCATTCTAGTCAATGTGTGTGCTTCCACCGGCTACGGAACGGCTCCGTAATGGCTGCCGACCGGCTCCGGCAGTCCAGAGGCCTCCGGAGCACATACGCAGAGCTTCTATTTTTGGCGGATGCCGGACCACGGCGCAGCAATTCAGCACAGAGCAGATCATGTGGGACAGGATGTCAAGCACAAATACCAAATATAAAGGTCCGGTTTCAAAACAAAATACACTGTGTTCACGGCGGATCATATTTCCCAGCACTATACCTTGAAAACAACAAGGCAAATCAACAGGTCAGCACCCCTACTACTTCTCAGAATGGATGTGTTGGTTTTGTGATAATCTTACAAACCCCCCTAAACAGATAGCTCCAGAACTCCTTTCCACAGAAAAATGCAATGAATTTGCTTTTTCTTTTTTTTCTTTTTTTTAAATATATTTTTTTTGGGCTTTTTTGCCTTTAATGTACAGGACAGTAGAGATAGACAGGAAACAGGAGGCAGAGAGAGGGGGAATGACACGCAAGATAAGACCACTTGGCTCGGGATTCAAATCAGGATCACCTGCAACGAGGACTATAGCCTCAACACATGGGGCGGGCGCTCTACCCGCTGAACTACGCCCAAAATCCAGCCCATAAGGTTAAATATCAACACAAATCAACAAAACAATAATATGATGCAATCCCTAAGACCTCCCAGGAATAACTTAACTACAATATCAGAATTTAAAACAGTTGACCAAAAAACCATAGAGGAAACAGTGCAGCATCTAAAACCATCAACATGCTGTCTTGACACAATGCCATCAGATTTCTTTAAAACTATTGTGAACTCTGTCCAAACTGATTTGTGACAAGTAATAAATAGCTCACTTAAATCAGGTGTGTTTCCTAAACTCCTAAAAGTAGCTGCCATTAAGCCACTCTTAAAAAAGAGAACGCTGGATGCTTCCATGTTAACCAACTACAGACCTATCTCAAATCTTCCTTTTATAGCCAAGATCGTTGAGAAAGTGGTTTTTAATCAACTCAGCAATTTCTTGAACTCCAGTGGACTTTTTGACAAATTTCAATCAGGCTTCCGACCTAACCACAGTACAGAAACAGCTCTTATTAGAGTGTTAAATGACATAAGGTTGAACACTGACTCAGGCATGGTGTCAGTTCTGGTCCTGTTGGATCTCAGTGCTGCGTTTGACACTGTGGATCACAGTATACTGTTGAACAGGTTGGAAACTTGGGCAGGACTCAGCGGAACAGTCCTAGACTGGTTCAGGTCCTACTTGGAAGAGCGGAGTTATTTTGTGACCATTGGAAGTCATGAATCTGATCGAGTGGCTATGACATGTGGAGTTCCTCGGGGGTCAGTTCTTGGACCCCTTCTGTTTAGTCTATATATGCTGCCCTTGGGTCAAATTCTGCAGAACTCTAATGTAGACTATCACAGTTATGCAGATGACACACAGATATACCTAGCACTGTCCCCAGATGACTACAGTCCAATACAGTCATTGTGTCACTGTTTAGAGCAAGTCACTGATTGGATGAACCAAAATTTCCTTCAATTAAATCAGGACAAAACTGAGGTCATTGTTTTTGGCAATAAAGAGAAGAGGATTGCTGTCAGTAAACATCTCGAGTCACTCTCTCTAAAAACTACGGACCAAGTCCGAAACCTTGGCATGCTGATAGACTCAGATCTGACCTTCAGCAGTCACATCAAATCAGTCACCAAAACAGCCTTCTATCAGCTTAAGAACATATCCAGAGTGAAGGGTTTTATGTCTCAAACAGACCAGGAGAAGTTGATTCATGCTTTCATCTCAAGTAGACTCGACTACTGTAACGGTCTTCTGACTGGACTCCCACAAAAAAGCATTAAACAGCTGCAGCTCATTCAGAACGCTGCAGCTCCAGTTTTAACCAGAACAAAGAGATCAGAGCACATTACTCCAGTTCTAAAGTCTTTACACTGGCTCCCAGTCAGCTATAAAATAGATTTTAAAGTTCTGCTACTGGTCTACAAATCACTGAATGGTTTAGGTCCTGAATACATGAATGACATGTTAGTAGAATATAAACCCAGTAGAGCTCTGAGATCTACTGACTCAGGTCAGATAGTTGAGCCCAGAGTTCAAACTAAACATGGTGAAGCAGCTTTTAGCTGTTATGCTGCACACAACTGGAACAAACTACCAGCAGAAATGAAATCAGCCCCAACTGTGAACACTTTTAAATCCAGGTTAAAAACATTTCTCTTCTCCTGAGCTTATGATTGAGCTTTTAAAGCACTTTACATTTTAATGTTTCATTTGCACTCTATGTCCTTTTAATGATTTTAAAGCTAATTTATTATTTTATGCTGCAATCATTTTATTTATGTCTTTCTATTTTTCTATACTTTGTTTTTATTATGGGGGGTGGGGGTTAATTGTATGTTTTAAGTTTCTCAAATTACATGTTTTTCTGTTTTATGTAAAGCACATTGAGTTGCCATTGTGTATGAAATGCGCTATATAAATAAAACTGCCTTGCCTTGTGGTTATCTATATAGAAAGTACATCCCGCTATATTGCGCAATTATCTGTGAATTTGGGAGATCTCGTGGGTCCTCACAGGTCCTGCTGCCTGCCGGAACCGGGCGGAGCCGCAACACAGACGGAGGAGGTGGGTTTTGACGGACGGTGGAGGACGGAGCCGGAACGCAGTGCAGCCGTTCCGTAGCAGATCCGGATCCCTTGGAATTTAGGGGTAAGCCTATATCAGCATAAACTAGGAGCTGGTCCAGGACAAGCCTGGCCGGCCCTAACTATAAGCTTTATCAAAAAGGAAAGTTTTAAGCCTACTTTTAAACGTAGAGAGGGTGTCTCCCCCCCGGACCCAATCTGGAAGATGGTTCCACAGGAGAGGAGCCTGATAGCTGAAGGCTCTGCCTCCTGTTCTATTTTTAGAGATACTAGGAACCACAAGTAGACCTGCATGCTGGGAGCACAGCTCTTTAATATATGATGGAGCCTGACCATTGAGAGCTTTGAAGGTGAGGAGAAGGGTTTTAAATTCTAGATTTTACTGGAAGCCAATGCAGTGAAGCCAAGATGAGGGTAATATGATCTCTCTTTCTAGTTGTTGTCAGAACGTGTGCAGCTGCAGTCTGGACCAGCTGGAGAGTCTTTAGTTACTTGTTAGGACAGCCTGATAATAATGAATTACAATAGTCCAGCCTAGAAGTAACAAATGCATGGACTATCATTTTGAGACAGGATGTGTCTGATTTTTGCAATATTACTCAGATGAAAGAAGGCAGTCCTTGAAATGTGTTTTATGTGGGAATTGAAGGACAGATCCTGGTCAAATATAACTCCTAGATTCCTTACAGTGGTGCTGGAGGCAGAGTAATGCCATCCAGAGTAATTATGTCATTAGATGACAAGGCCAAGCACAATAACTTGAGTTTTTTCTGAGTTTAATAACAGGAAGTTGCCTTTATGTCCTTAATGCATGTTTGTAGTTTAGTTAACTGGTTGATTTCATTTGGCTTTACTGATAGATATAATTGAGTATCGTCTGCATAATAATGAAAATGTATTGAGTGTTTTCAAATAATGTTTCCTAAAGGAAGCATACAGTGGGGAGAACAAGTATTTGATACACTGCTGATTTTGCAGGTTTTCCCACTTACACACAATTTTTTCCCCCAACATTTACCGGGATTTCTATGGCTTCCTCTGTGACAGGAGTTGCATCTAAAGTCTCTCTCTCTCTCTCTCTCTCTCTCTCTCTCTCTCTCTCTCTCTCTCTCTCTCTCTCTCTCTCTCTCTCTCTCTCTCTCTCTCTCTCTCTCTCTCTCTCTCAGATGTTGCTTCTAAGGTCTCTGCCTCTCTCTCAGGTGTAACACTTTCTGTGGTCTGTGTTCTGTCTTGAATTCTGGTGCTAGTACTTGGTTTTAGCCATGCATTAAGATGTCTGCTACCCTTAGCTGCTTCCTGACGCTCCTTCTCCTTCCTTTTCTGTATCCTTTCTTTTTTTTGGCATTGTGCTGCAAGCATAATCAACATGATTCAAGTTTAAATACAGATGGTAATATTTCAAACACAGATAACCTACAGTTTATATCCCCAGAATGCTGAAATTACTATATTATTATTATTATTATTATTATTATTTTGTTAGCCCACACAGTAGTAGCAAAGTCACAATAAACTTTATATCTAAACATGAGACCTGTACTTCAGACCTGCAGTGAGGGAAATATGATCGTCATAAACACGGTGCATTTTATTTTTTTATTTCCTGTCCCACACGATCTGCTGGGTACGGTAGAATACCGTGGAGTTTTTGTACCGCCGTTTTTTTTTACATCCCTAACAGGAATTTATTAATGTTATTTAAAACACACACACACACACATACACACACACATAGGGCACTTTTTAATACGAGGCAAAAAGAGGGCCCTGTGTGTGCATGTGCCTGATCCAGAAGAGGAAAGGGAGAAGGTCATGTGGTCTGATGAGACAAAAATAGAGCTTTTTGGTCTAAACTCCACTTGCTGTACTTGGAGGAAGAAGAAGGATGAGTACAACCCCCAGAACACCACCCCATGGAGGTGTAGCGGAATTGAATAAACACTCGTTAAAAGGGGCACCACCGGACGCAAGATCCGGAAGTTATGATTATTTAATTAGGATTAATTAAACAATCATAACTCAATTAAATAGATTTGATTAAGGTAAATTTAATGAATCAGTCAAATATCTTTAGGCTCGTGAACTCTAGGCGTCAGGGAACTTTTAGTGTATTTAACCAGAAATAATTTGCACACGCACACAGTTTGTCTATGATACTAACAGGCTATTTATTTAAACACATGAATTAAGCAACAATAGGTATAACGTCATGAAACATATGCATACATATAACGTCAAATGGGGAGGTTAATTATTCTCAGGGAAGGTTAGTAGCAACTCAAACTTATGATGCAGCAGTGATGACTGAACAGTCTAAACTCCTAAATACTATTTAAAGCTATTCTGTCGATATTAAAATTATGAGGCAGTTGAATTGGAGGGGTCAGCTACCACGTATCACCAGCCTGTATGAGATGTAAAATGTCACCCTACTTTTGCAGCAGATTTTCGGATCACCAACCACGGATGGAGTCGCGTTTACGAAGCCCAGCGGGAGATCGGTCTCGATGGCCTTCGTCAGCGGGGGTACTCCTGGGTCTGCGTCCTGTTCTCAGTGAGGCTGGCTCTCGGGCGTGCCGGTTCTGAGGCTGCTTCTTCTGGAGCGGGTCTTCAGGCGGTGGAGAGACGATGTTCTGTGGCTGACTCAGTTATTGTCTTAACACCTCAGTTTGAATTACTGAGAAAAAGTCTTTCGGGCTTGTGATGAGCCTTGGAGTGACTGAGTTAACTGAGATTTGCTGTCTGAGTCCGAAACGGACAAAAATCAAGGCGCGTTGGCTTTAAGAAAAAGATCAAAAGGTAGATAAACTACACTGGGATAATAAAAAGGCAGCGACGTTAACTGGAGTACGACTGATTGACTTATAATAAAAATCAAGGATAAAGGCACAAAAGAAAAATGCTCTAAACTGAGAAATTACTAAAGAAAGATTAACTAATAGAAAAGTACTAAGAGATTATAAGCGAGCAGCAAGGAGCGAAAAACAAGAAAACAAGAGTAAAGAAAAAGAAACAAGAGAAGAGAACGAAATTTCAAAAACTGGCGCTTTTGTTCTCTGGGGGAGGAGGGGGTTACGCCCACTCTTGGGGTGTGTGAGCAGATCCCACCTCCTTGAGGGACAGTTAAAGGATCGTCTTCGATCCTAATTGAAATGCTAAGGTCTAATTTTTTTTTAATGTCTCATCACTGCTGTCTCATCAGTATGAGGGGAATAAAATAATCCTTCACCCTAATACAGGCATGACAGATATGAATTGGCATAACATTTGTAGATATTCTTAGATTCCAGTCCCACAATCAATTGAAACATGCATGTTATTTGGGAAATGATTATGATGGCTCTCTGATCTTACCAAATACAATTATGCTGATCTTATGTTAGCAGAGGTAACAAATTTTACTCAAATCATAACTTCTGGATTCCTGTTGGATTTTAACACCGTTTGTAGTTGCCAAAATGGTAGTCTTTAGCATGTCACACTAATATGAGATTTGTCGGGATAACATAGACATCAAAGAAATGTAAAACAGGAATATAATGTTACAGAGATCACATTGTTCATTAATAAAAAGGGTAACATGTCATCTTAAAGTCATTATCTTGATTGTCCGTTGCCTAGAGGGAAGAATTAAGGGTTCATTTGGAGGTTGGAGAAACAAAAGGTTGTTTCTCCTTTAAGTAACACATGTTATCTGTGACTTCACATGTGAATGATAAGTTTGGGTGAAAAGTTCGTTGGGGGTCGTAAAAGGGTTCTTCTTCAGCCTTTTCCCCCCAAAGATTATACCTCATGACAGGAAGAATGGATGAAGGAAAACAAACCAGCTCCTTCATGTAGAGTGAATTGTCATTTTACGACCCTCATAAAAAGGGATCAATGCATTCCTTTTGAGCCTGGCCCTTCTCTCTCTCTTCGGATCAGCCTCATGTTACAGAGGTGGAAACATCATTCTTTGGAGATGCTTTTCTGCAAAGTGGACAGGATGACTGCGCCGTATTGAGGGGAGGATGGATGGGTCCATGTATCGTGAGATCTTGGCCAACAACCTCCTTCCCTCAGTAAGAGCATTGAAAATGGGTTGTGGCTGGGTTTTCCAGCATGACAACAACCCAAAACACACAGCCAGGGCAACTAAGGAGTGGCTCCGTAAGAAACATCTCAACGTCCTGGAGTGGCCTAGCCAGTCTCCAGACCTGAACCCAATAGAAAATCTTTGGAGGGAGCTGAAAGTCTGTATTGCCCAGCGACAGCCCCAAAACCTGAAGGATCTCGAGAAGATCTTTATGGAGGAGTGAGCCAAAATCCCTGCTGCAGTGTGTGCAAACCTGGTCAAGAACTACAGGAAACATCTGATCTCTGTAATTGCAAACAAATGTTTGTGTACCAAATATAAAGTTCTGTTTTACTGATGTATCAAATGATTTCGTCATGCAATAAAATGCAAATTAATTATTTAAAAATCATACAATATGATTTTCTGGATTTTTGTTTTAGATTCCGTCACTCACAGTTGAAGAGTACCTATGATAAAAATGACAGACTTCTACATGCTTTGTGAGTGGGTCCAAGCATTGAACCCTGCGGAACACCGTGTCTTACTTATGTTTGCATGGAGGATTTATCATTAACCACTTAACACACGCCCCTGTTTTTTATGCTGTTAGCCTAAACGACATGCCCAAGTTGTGAGCAGCACAGATCCCACATAGTTTGAGACTCAGAGATGTGTCTGGTATCATTGGAAAGGAAACACTCTCAGGATTCTTGTAAAAGTGTCTTTGTGATTCTGTGACTTACTGACAAAGAGTGGCAGAGGTTACAATGATGGGGTTGTTTACTCGCCCATAGGTTTGCCTTTACAATGACATGTGTACAGACATTCAGGGACCTCTCAGCAGGATATAGACACAATGAGGCCACAGCCACAGGTCTTGGCTTCATGCAGTCCAAATTTGGAGTCAAAAGACCAAAAGATGAATTTTTCTGAATTATTTTTCAACAGGTATGTCCATGCGTTTTCCTCAGGTCCTTTTTGGAGACTCCAAATGGACACTTGGTTACCAAAGCTGTATAACCACAATCAAACACCAAAACTTCACAACCCCTTTGCCTACAATCAAAATCTTGGTCTCTAATGAAAGCTGACGCCATATTATTATTATTATTACATATAACCATATATTTTTTGTTTGGCCATATAAATCTATCTATCTATCTGTTTATTTTGGTATAAGTCATATGTTAAGTCGAAGAAGAACCAACCGTGTACCAAAATGCCGAGTGCGTAATGATATATGGTTCAACTCTTTTACGCACAGGGCGCACGCTGGTTACGCTTGGAGTTTGTTTATGGACAGCCAAACCTGATAGCTTAGTGTCATACACCGTTGGAAACCTCTGACTATTGGCTAAAAGGTTATCAACTTCATTTCACCGAATATTTCCATAGGCTGGAACAGCAGTCAATCAAAGCCATGTCGTCATTGTTGTCGGTCACATGTCCTCATTGGCTTTGGAGACATGTACTGCCTAATCCTAAACACCGATTGGCTTGTGTGTGGTGTCGTCAGAAGCAGAAGAGGCTCACGGTCGTAAACATCTAGTCACGTGTACTCTGAGATGGACGTGCAGGTCAGGAAATGACGTAAACGGACCGTATATGGTTTGTTATTTGTGTTATTACGTTACGTGTTGGACTAAATACATGTTGACATATTGAGGAAAGTATTCCGGTTTTATGGAAACGGATTTCATATTTCACAAGAATGGATACTTGGCGAGCTGTACAGAAAGTGCTGAGTCATAAGATGATCGTTGTGGATAAAGGGAAGACTTTGAAGGTATGTAGGCATTATAGCTTTTCTTACTTAGCTCAGGGGCTAGCCGAGCTAATCGCTAATACTATTACGGCTGTGAGCAACCATATAAGTCGTGAGTGGTCTTGAATGAATCAGGAGAATCTAAGCTTTCCAACGATGTACGGCATGAATATATATGTTTAAGGGTTGGTGTTTAAAACATTCAGAAGAACTTGTGGCTACCTCCTAACATCCGTCCCGTCCCGTAGGAGGAACAGCGTGCGTTAAGTGGTTAACATTTACAAACTAAAATCTATCAGATAAATACGATTTAAACCATTTTAATGCCAATTAAATGTTCAAATCTCTGTAACAGGATTTGATGATCATTAATGTCAAAGGCAGCACTAAGATCTAACAGGACGAGGACTGAGAGAAGTCCATTGTCTGATGAAGTTAAAAGTGAAAATCTTCAAATAAGCTATTACTATGTAGAAAGTTACACGGCTGATTGGCGACTGCTTTCTCAAGGATCTTAGAGAGAAAGGAGAGGTTAGATATAGATATAGGTCTATAGTTGGCTAGAACCTCTGAAACAAGAGTAGGCTTTTTAAGAAGTGGTTTAATTACAGCTACCTACTCATACCAACACAACCAGGTCATTTTGGATGCAACCACATTTTTCAATGGTCTGCTGTGTTTCATAATACAGGACGAGTAGGACTGTGTAACACTGTATTTATTGTATTCTCCCATAGGGAAAATACAGCAAACTACAATTTTGAACCCCTTCCTCGAAAATGACACAGGAATGCATGAAGTATCATATTTTGGCAGGGAGGTCAAAAATGTAGTTTTAATGGGGTAATTTTTGTCCTTAAGAGTCTTAAAGGAACAGTTATGTCTTTATAGTGTAGCATAGAACTATTATAAGTGATTGTTTGAAATAAAAAATAAATTAAAAAGAGTATCCTTGGAGAATTTGATACCATATGCATAAACATATGCCTAAATGATCAAGAAAATCAAAAATGAAAAGCCAAAAATGTCCTTAGTGAGAGAAACTAGAGAATAAATATTGTTATATTTTGAGGAAAATGTTTATTGAATAAACACAGTGTAAGAAGACAATGAAACAGCTAGTCATATTTTATGAACTTTGTCCAGTCTCGAAAAGGACGTCTCTTATTCAGCATGTTCAGCCTAGAAAGAAAACAAGAAAGATGATTCAGTATCTATTCTTAAAATAAAAAGTAAATTATAATATTTGTAAAATATTATCACATGGTTACCTTTCCATGATCACGGCTTTTAGCTCTCAGCTTGTTGACCTGGGATTCAGCGATGTCAGCACGCTCCTGAGCTTCCTCCATCTCATGCTGGACCTTCCTGAACCTGGACAAGTGAGTATTGGCCTGCTCCTCCTGCAAAGGTTTGGAGTTGAAGTATGTTGTATTTTTTAATTTTACATCCTATTAGTATGTTTTCTTTCTGTCATTTTTGATTTGTGCAACATTTTTGTATAACAAATTACAACACATTTGACTCACAGCCTCCTCTGCCTGTCTCTTGTAAGCCTTGACTTTGAGCTGCAGCTTATCCACCAGATCCTGAAGTCTGTGCACATTCTTCTTGTCCTCCTCAGTCTATACAAAAGAAGCAATGTTACTGCACTATATAGAGAGACATTTTCAAAACCAAGAAATCGTGATAGTTTTTAGTTAAATCCGAATTTACCTGGTAGGTCAGCTCCTTCACTCTCCTCTCATATTTGCGGACTCCCTTAACAGCATCAGCTCCACGTCTTTGCTCAGCTTCAACCTCAGTTTCCAGTTCACGAACCTGTAATGTGATGATGCATAGTATATCAAAGCCTTGTAGAGGAATTGTTGCAGTGAGAAAAGTGAATTAATTCCATATATTAAAAGTGTGAAAGTGTGATTAACACCATGAAGCAGATGTATTGAGAGCATACCCTTGACTCCAGTTTCTGGAGCTGCTTCTTGCCACCCTTCATGGCCAGGTTCTCAGCCTCATCCAGACGGTGCTGCAGGTCTTTGACTGTGACCTCCAGATTCTTCTTCATCCTCTCCAGGTGGGCACTGGTGTCTTGCTCCTTCTTTAGCTCCTCAGCCATCATGGCAGCCTGAAATGATGGGCATCATGCATAAACAAGTGTTTTGTGAAGTGAAGTTGAATTTTAGAATAAAGAAGACTATGTAAACTCACATCAGTGATAGCCTTTTTGGCTTTCTCCTCAGCATTTCTTGATTCCTGAATTGCATCGTCCACTTCACCCTGAACCTGTACAAGGTCAGACTCCAGCTTCTTCTTGGTGTTCAACAGGCTGGTGTTCTGAAAATTTAAAAAAAAATCACTTTTAATTGTATGTTATGTATACGAAAGCTGGTATGTATACTATATTCATTCTGTATAAAGGCATTTTCTTGTTAATTATTGAATATAAACCTGAGAGTGAAGCAGTCCAACACGCTCACTAGCATCAACCAACTCCTGCTCAGCCACTTTGCGTCCCCTCTCTGTCTGCTCAAGAGCGGATCTGAGCTCCTCAATCTCAGCCAACATTAGGCCATTTCTGCGCTCCACCATGGCAACCTGCTCCTTCATGTCTTCCTGTCCTCTGACAGCATCATCAAGGTGCAGTTGGGCATCCTGATAACACGTGCAAGGGTAAAGACTTAACTTTCTTTGCTCTGTAAGATTTGTTTATTCATTGATCAGACAAAGCTCACCTTGAGCTGTCCCTGGACGTTCCTCAGTTGTTTCTGAGACTCAGCAGCCTGCCTATTAGCATGACTCAGCTGAATCTCCATCTCATTCAGATCTCCCTCCATCTTCTTCTTGACTCTCAGGGCATCATTCCTGCTCCTGACCTCAGCATCCAGAGTGCTCTGCATGGAGTCAGTCACCCTCTGGCTGTTCCTCTTGATCTGCTCCATCTCCTCGTCCTTTTCTGCCAGCTTCCTGTCTACTTCACCTTTGATCTGGTTAAGTTCAAGCTGAACACGGAGAATTTTGGCTTCCTCATGCTCCAGTGTACCCTTAAAAGAAAAAGTTGAACATACACTTAAAGGTTATTTTCTCAAAAAAATCAAGAAAAAAAAATCTAATTAATACATGCAATTTAATGAAGCGGTCTTTTTGTATTGTACCTCTGCTTCCTCCAGGGCTGACTGAATTTCAGTTTTCTCAGTCTCTATTGTCTTCTTGGATTTCTCTAGCTCATGGATGCTCTTTCCAGTCTCACCAATCTGTTCAGTCAGGTCTGAGATCTCCTCTGTAGCATATTAAAAGCCAAAATTCAGTGCAATTAAGTATCTACATTTTATGTAGAAACCACATTTTTCCACCACAAAATGTCATGACCTACAGCTACAGAAGTCAAGGAAGAAGCTGTATAATCACTACAATGATGAATTAATATTACTTTAAATATTGTGGGATTGACTTACGCTGCAGGTTCTTGTTCTCTCTCTTCATGGTCTCCAGATGATCCAGAGCCTCCTCATAAGAGTTCTTCATCTTGAACAGTTCAGTGCTGAGAGAGCGAGCCTCCTTCTGGGCTCCTTCCAGCTCTGCCTGGCCCTCCTCATATTTCTGTTTCCATTCTGAAAGGACCTAGAATTATAAAGATTAATAACAATGATTAATTACCAAGATCATTTTGTATTTCATTCAAACCAGTGTGGTTTTGAGTTCCTGTTACCTTATCAAAGTTCCTCTGCTTCTTGTCAAGGTTGGCAGCCAGAGAATTAGCTCTTTCTACATCAATCATGAGGTCCTCCACCTCACCCTGTAACCTCTGCTTGGTCTTCTCCAGAGAGGCGCACTTTGAGTTCACAGCCTCAATGGACTCCTCAGCATCCTGCAGACGCTGGGCAAGCTTTTTCCTGTAGTGAAGAATTTGTTTGTTGATAGTAAAATATGTGGAATGTTTTCTGGAGAAGCAAGCAATTGATTGGAAGACTAATTTAAAATGACTTACTTGGACTCCTCCAGCTCCTCAGTGCGCTGGATAGCATCAGTCTCATATTTGGTTCTCCACTGAGCCACTTCACTGTTTGCCTTGGACATTCCTCGTTGCAGCTCAGCTTTAGCCTCTTGCTCCTCCTCAAACTGCTCTCTGAGCAGATCACAGTCATGGCGGGCTGATTGAACACCATGGGCCAGGGCATTCTTGGCCTGATGAAATGGAACACATATTTTACTGACCCAGATGTATCACAGAAATATGTAAGTATTATTGAAGTACCATAGACATGGGTTCTTTAAAATAAAACATTTATCATTGTGTATTTCACTAAAAGAATTGACTTTCTGACAATATTTTTTACCTACAACTATCATTCAACCCCTTTAACTGTCCTATGTCTGTCTTTGCAATATCTAACCCTTTAACAAAGCATTTTCTCAGTAGTTATTACTTGGCCAAACAGAAATGAAGTTGAAAACAAGTTAATATAATGAGGCAAATTTTAGGTAAAACAAATGTATAAATTAACTTCAATTTACTCTCTATTGTGTCCCTATGGAGTACCCAGTTCCACCAGTAGGCTATTAAAATCGAATAATAGGAGATAAAAGTGCTTTATACCTTCACTTCCTCCTCAACATGTCTCTTCAACTCCTCAATCTGTTGAGTGTAAGCCTGTTTGCCCCTGGTCAGCTGGGAAACAAGAGCATCTTTCTCCTCAAGCTGGCGAGAAAACTCACCTGAATGACAAAATGTTAATGAGTCATTAATGAAAATGATCATATGTGGTTTTTATTACTAGTTTTGATCACATGTGACTCACCATTCTCTGTCTGCAGTCTTGCCCTCTGTGCATTAATGTCATTCAGCTGGCGCACATTCTCATCATTTTTGGCCTTAAGCTCACTCAGCTGGTCCTCAACAGTTCTGCACATTTTTTCCAAGTTACCCTATGAAAACAAAACATGATGTATTTAGAAATATTAACATGAACAAAGCAAGTGTTTTGCATTTGTCTAAGTTGGAGACTACTTCATAATTATCGTAGAAAATCCATATTTATAACCATAATAACAGCCAATATTTCAGTTATAAACTTACTTTGGATTTAGCTACAGCCTCCATGTTGCTGGAGAGATCATCAATCTCCATCTTGTACTCGCTCTTCTCCTTCTCCAGCTTCTGCTTGACACGCTGGAGGTTATCAATCTGCTCTCCCAGCTCTGCGACACTGTCGGCCTGCTTCTTGCGGAGAGCTGCTGCGGTAGCTTCATGCTGGAGGGTTGACTCTTCAAGATCACGGCGCAACTTCTGGAACTCGGCCTCACGCTTCTTGTTCATCTCAATCTGAGCAGCTGTTGCTCCACCAGCTTCCTCAAGCCTCTCACTGATCTCCTCAAGTTCCCTGGAGAGGTCAGCCCTCTGCTTCTCCACCTTTGCCCGAGCAGCCCGTTCAGCCTCAATTTCTTCTTCCAGCTCCTCAACACGTGCCTAGGTTGGATGATCCCAATATAAAGACAGCTTGTTAACTGAACACACTGTGAGCAGTGGTTTTTCAGTCACAGAGTATAACATTCATATGAGTATAACATTCATTTCAAATACTAACCTGGAGCTCCTTGATCTTCTTCTGAAGCTGAGCACCAAGAGACTGTTCATCCTCAATCTTGCTGAGCAACTGGCTGGTCTCAAACTCCTTCCTGGAATAGGAAAAAGGTATTGCTGTTGTATTGAATTATGGCAATTAATCAATGTAAGGATTAAACATAAAAACAGAAAACGTACTTCTTGATTTTCTCCTCAGATTGCTGTTTGTCATTCTCCAGATCCATTATGGATTCCTGGGACAGTTTCAGATCTCCCTCAAGCTTCCTCTTGGCTCTCTCAAGGTCCATACGGAGCTTCTTCTCTTGCTCCAGTGATCCCTCAAGCTTTTGAGATGATATTATAACGTTCATATTAAATAATGTTTTGAGTTGTTATCACGGAATGTCGATTCTCACACACAAATTAACAATACAGATATGTTATCAAAAACAATGTTTCCTCACATCGTCCACTTGTTGTTCCAGCTTAGTCTTGGCCTTGGTCAGAGTGTTGACTTTGTCTTCCTCTGCCTGGAGATCATCCAGTGTTTGTTGGTGAGCCTCTTGGAGGGCTTTCTTCTCCTTGGTCAACTTGGCAAGAGACTCATCTTGAGATGCCATCTCCTCTGTCAGGTTTTTCACCTGAAAATGTTGGGAAAGGTGCATTATTTCCATCACTTTATACCCATATGTTTGAAAGCTAACATCAAATACACTGCCTTTAAAAATAAATAAATACAGGATTAAAATGATTCCAACCTTGTTTTCTGTGGCATGTTTCTCCTTCTCCACTTTAGCCAAGGTGAGCTCCAAGTCATCAATATCTTTCTTCAGCTCAGAGCATTCATCCTCCAGCTTCCTCTTCTTGCCAGTCAGCTCAGCATTGATTTCCTCTTCATCTTCCAGTCTCTCAGTTGTCTCTTTGAGTTTGGCCTCAAGTTGGATCTTGCTCTTAATCAGGCCTTCACACCTTTCCTCAGCATCTGAGAGGTTCTCAACTTCCTACAGTATATTTTAACATACAGTAAATTAATGGGCAATGTATTCTCTACATGTACATGAATAGTTTAAGGGTTAATAAAAATGTTAACTACAATATTCAATTAATGGAGTGTGGATATGGCAGAGTCACTCTTACTTTCATATCCTACTTACCGAAGCCACTTGCAATTGCAGGTCATTCTTTTCCTGCAGCAGGGAAACCATCTTCTCCTCCAGCTCCTTCTTCTTGGCTAGGGCAGTAGCCAGGTCTGTCTGCATCTTCTCATAGTTCTCCTTCATCGCAGACAGCTCCTTCTCAGTCTCAGCACTCTTCAGAAGAGGCTTGATCTTGAAGTACAGATTCATCCATGGCCAGTTTTTCACATTCATGAATGAACGGATATTGTACTGAATGGAGAAAATAGCTTCCCTGGAAAATTAATACGAATTAAATGTAACTTTTCTGTAATGTTATTTCATTACAAACAACAAAAACAGCTGTTATGAATAAAACAGTTCAGTCTACTGTATGATAATCCTACCTCCTCTCCATCATCTTTACAAACTCTTTCCTCATGAGATATCCTCTGCTGAGAGCTTGAGTCATGGTCACCAGAGCAGCCAGTTTTTCATCTCTCATCTCCTCCAGAGCACCCAGCAGACCAGCTTTAAAGAACACCTGTGTGGTTGTTTGAAGGGACTCAGTAATCAGCATTCACTGATACAAAGGGATGTATGTACATACCATATCTTGACACTGTTCATAGAGATTAACCTTTGTGTGTCCAAACATGTATTGAGTGTGATCCACGTCAATAGAGCCTAGCAGCTTCTCACTAGCTTTCTTGTTGTCAATGAACTGTCCCTCAGGGATGACGCTGGCATTCAATACTTTGTATCTACAGGAAAATATTGTATTGTTACTTACAGTGACCCCACACCTTGGCGAACTGTTTTTAACTCAACTGAAATCAACTAGATTTGCTTATATTAAATTATATCACCTTTGCTTGAAGTCACCATAGAGGATTCTGCTGGGGAAGCCCTTTCTGCAGATTCTGATGCCTTCCAGCACACCATTACACCTCAGCTGATGGATGACCAAGAAGTTCTCCATAAGACCTGAAAGTTCCAATATCATATTCAAAATGTTTTTTTCATTAATGTGTCACATTCAGTGTGCAAGATTAGGCCAGGTGCTTCTTACCTGGGGTCTTTGATTCATTAGGAATGAGGCAACGGACAAAATGAGGGTGAGTGCTCCTCAAGTTGGTCATCAGCTTGCCCAAGTTCTCCTGTGGATCAGCAACATAAGAAAAATGGTCAACAGTATTTCAAAATTATGGTTTTAATAGTTTAACGTATGAAACAATACATACCCTGAAAAGAGCAGACACAGTCTGGAAGGAACCACCCTTCTTCTTCTTTCCACCCTTGCCACCACCACCAGCAGCAGGTTCTGTTTTCACAAACATTAAATTTAATTAATGGCACTGAATAAGTAACTTTTCTTAAAGTTTTCTCTTTGTCAATTAATTGTGCGTGATTATACATGCATGTGCGTGATTATACATGCATGTATATATTAATACAGAATAGTCAGCAACTATATTCAAGGCCTGAACCAAGTGTACCAGACACATGGTTTCTTACTCCTCACTACAAACATAGTGAATGTCGTACAACATCATAAATTGCGACTGATTAAGCTGCTAATAGCTAATGTAAATATCATCATTGTTGATCACTTTCTTGTACAGGCAGTAATAGAAAATAGTTTTTAAAATTGTGGTTAAAAAAATGTAACGTGCTTTTGATAGAACATATCAGCTGTACTGTTACTCAGAGTTTCTGATCCCTCTACTCAATCTTATTTCGCACCTTCTCCACCATGTTTTGCATACAGGAAGCACAGAAGTTTGTTGGAGGCCTTCTGGTAGAGCTGGATAACTGAGTCATTCAGGGGGTCCTTGTTCTTGTCCAACCAGCCTTGGATATTGTAGTCAACTGTACCAGCATAGTGAACCAGGGAGAAGTGAGCCTCAGGCACACCCTTTTTAGGCTTTGGCTTCTCAAAAGCCTTGGTCTTGCCAAGATGCTGATCATGCAACTTGTTCTTGAAAGAAGTGTCTGAGGCCTTGGGGAACATGCACTCCTCTTCAAGGATGGAGAAGATGCCCATTGGCTGAGAAAAAAAATCACATCAAAGGTTTAACAGTGGAAGCAAACATGATTTAAAAAATCACTTTGATTTGATTGACTACTGACCTTCTCAATAAGCTCAATGCAGGCAGCCAAGTCCATACCAAAGTCAATGAACTCCCAGACAATGCCTTCTTTCTTGTACTCCTCTTGCTCCAGGACAAACATGTGGTGGTTAAAGAACTGTTGCAGTTTCTCATTGGTGAAGTTGATGCAGAGTTGCTCCAGGCTGTTGAACTGTAATTATGGTGACATGGTGATAATGAGTCATAGATAAACATTGTTGACATGATGAAAACTCAAATATTCTTCAGATCACTCACATCAAAGATCTCAAATCCTGCGATATCCAACACTCCAATGAAGAACTGTCTTGCCTGCTTTGTGTCCAGCATCTCATTGATACGGATGACCATCCACAAGAACATTTTCTCATAGATAGACTTGCACAGAGCACTGACAGCATTGTTGACCTAGAAATAAAGATTTTAGAATCATCACAATCATATTTTCTTGTTAAAATGGAGATATTGCCATTTTATTTGTTCAAATATTGAACTTTCTTTATCTTACCTGTGGCACAGTCTGACCTTTGGTTACCATCTCATTTCCGACCTTGACTCTTGGGTAGCACAGAGCTTTCAACATATCCGCTGAGTTCAGGCCCAGGAGGTAGGCGATTTTATCAGCCACTGATGGAAAAACAAACTGTTAGCCATCTGTGAACTGGGATATGTTTACAAATATATGTTATTAATCAATGGTAGATTTTCTATAAGATATCATCATCCGAGTTACCCTCAGTGCCATCAGGTTCAGCCTGCTCCTCGCGCTGCTTCTGCTTGAATTTCATGTTGCCATGATGCATCACAGCACCAGTCAGCTTGTAGATGCCCTGCTTCTCCTCAGCATTGAAGCCCAAAATGTCAATAGCAGTCTACATTGTACATGAGGAAAAGTTATTGGTATTTAAAAAAAACTTCCCGGTTGCATTAAGCATGCAAGATATACTTAACTAAAATGTTTTCTTACATCTGTTGCAATGAACTCCTCCACATCATCAATGCTCTTCACAGTGATTTCACCCTGACTGACCATTGGGTAGTCATAGGGATTGGTGGTGATCAGAAGAGCCTCTATAGGCGCACAGTAAAAATACACATCATTGCTTGGTTTTGTCTCTGGCATTATTTAAGTTTCAGTGTCAAATTTTCAAAGTCACATACCCAGGAGCTGAGGTTGGTGGCCAGTCATCAGCTGATAGAAGATGTGGTAGCTCCTTTCAGCAGACAACTGGAAGGTTACACGGGACTTCTCCAGCAGATCTAAGAAAAATAAATTTAACCAGAGACTGTGTGATGACTCTATTTCAGTTTAAAACTGTTACTTTATCAAAGATATATGACACTCCAGATGAATCTTGATTCACATCATGGTTGAAACTTACAAGTTTCAATATCAGCTGAAGCCAGCTTCCCAGAAGAGCCAAAGTGGATTCTGATGAATTTACCCTAGGGAGCCAGATCATTGATAACATCAGCTTTTGGAATTTTGTAACAATATGTCTTGAGTTGTTCCCTGGATTACTTACAAAACGAGAGGAGTTGTCATTCCTCACAGTCTTGGCATTACCATAGGACTCCAGCAGAGGGTTGGCTGCAACAATTTGGTCCTCAAGGGAGCCCTGCAAGAGAGGATTTGAGTTACATGGGCTAAACATTCACATTAACTTTCCTCTGACAAACAATTTTATATTAAACAACCAACCTGCATCTTTCCAGGAGTTGGCTCAGCCTTCTTGCTTCCAATAGCTGCAATTGTTGCAAAGTACTGGATGACACGTTTGGTGTTGACAGTCTTTCCTGCACCGGATTCTCCACTGGGATATAAGAGACTAATGTCAAGATTCTGCTTTATTATCATAATATGATTTAGCATTACAGTTTCTGCTATACTTACGTGATCAGGATAGACTGGTTTTCACGATCTGAAATAAAAAACAGACATTTCACATGAATTTCTTTTTTGTAATTCCCTCAATAAGCTTATGTGTAAGCTTAATTCTACATGACTTAACACTGCTAACTTTAATTTTACCTGTGTGCATGAACTGATAGGCATTATCAGAGATGGAGAAGATGTGAGGTGGTGCCTCAATCCTCTTCTTGCCTCTGTATCCGCCAACAACTATAGCATCATACACAGGAAGCCACTTGTAGGGATTCACAACAACACAAAACAGCCCAGAATAGGTCTGTAATAGAACAAATAGAAAATAAACACAGTATTAACATTTAAATTCTCAGATATAAATACTCATTGCATTAGTTAAGTGGAAACTTACGTAGATCATCCATGATGCAAAACGCTCTTTGAGGTTATACAACACAGTAGGCTCGTTGAGGTGGGTCATCATGACCATGTCCTCAATTTTATCATACTTTGGAGGGTTCCTGGGAAAGATTTCATCTTCTTTTACAGTAAGTGTCTGGAAAAAGAGAAACAGTAAAGGTGGTTTTCCTAAGATTTCTTTTTCAAATTTAGAGTTCATCAGATGGATGTCCTTGTCAACCACTGTGTTAGTATGAACTTAAAGCCACTACAAAACACCCACATAGAAACGTGTCTTCATTGGAAATACACCTACCTCTTTTCCATCCAGAGTCTCAATGGTGGCTTTGCCACCTTCTCTCTTCACAAGTTTACCCTTGACATACATTTCTTCCTTATGCACCACAAAGAAGGAAGTTTTGGCATCAAAAGGAGCGGCTTGAGCCTCAATCCTTTCCTTCTCTGGCTTCCGGAGGTAGATGGCCGCCGGGCCATAGCACTCCATCTCTGCGTCTGTGCTCATGGTGGCACTTTAGTGGAGACTGAAAAGATCACAGAAATATCAGCATAATGCAGAAATGTAAATCTTGTATCCATCTGACGTTGGAGATTTGACATGCTTTACCTCAACTGGCTCCAAAAAAAGATGACTGGTACAGTATTTGATGGAGTGTCAAGATGCTATAAAAAAAGGTGGTGGAACATCAGTACAATATTTTTCAGTTTGTTTTTCTCATTTTAAATCTTACTTGCAGAATGTCAGTTTAAGAGCAGTCAAGTGTGAAGCTAGTAAAACTTATTCACTCAGCGCCTCAGTGCCAGCTGTACTCAGTTCAATTATCAATTTTCAAAACTGACTTCCACAACCAGAGAAATAGTGCTGCTCTTAATGGTCACTTAGTATACAGTATGTGTTGAGACAGGGTATGTACTGGATATAACTAATTGTGTGAGTATTTCAAATTCAAACATTCCAATTGTTTTGAAATAATGTTGATATGCCATGAAATTCCATGTGAATGTCGCCTGAAACAAAGATAAATCAGACAAAGAAATATGGACAAAATACTTCTGTAATTACTTTAACTCTACTGACTGATCAAAAGGATTTAAAACTGAGATCATAGTCAATGCACTCACCTGTGTTGGGTGTCTACCAGTTCAAGGGGAAGTCCAGGGCTGCCTCTTTTATAGAGCGTGGGAGTGCTTGGTCAGCTGCAGTCTCTGACTCAATTTGGTCATGGCCTTATCCTGTTACTTATGGCAGTTATGCAGTTGGTAAACAATTTTATTTTAAAACTATATAATGCATTACAATTTGATCACAAATGTGAATGTGACATACACAAGGTGGGTCTAAAAATATTTAATAAAATGTAATATAAAACTGACAATTGTTTAGTGGGAAAGCGGAATATTTACAGTAGAATAAATTTTATGTACATTATACTGAAGGCGAATACCTTCCTCACAACTAAAACCATTTTAATTTACTTTCAACATGCTTGCTTTCATTAGAAATGTTGACTGTGAACACATTCTCCTAAAAAACTAAACAAAAGAGAAATTATATATAGGTATATACATTCACAGATAATTCAGTAAGACAACCAACTAAATCAAGGTCTACCTCAGTAATCATAAATATAAAAGTATTTAGAGTGAAAGAAGGAGGAGCATTTACATTTCTCCCCTAGATTAATCATCAGTGATTCATAAAGTTGCTAATATAAATGTCAGTCCACTACTGCCTCCAAGTACAGTCATGGGATGATGGCCAAATATTATCATTCATCAAATACTCCAGAATATGGTTTGTGTACAATTCCAACAAATATAGTGCTTTATTTGAAGGGCATGGAAGTTGAATCATTTAGTTAACATGCTTTTGGAAACTCATTATTTTCACCATTAATATAAACTATATACTAAGTATCAGGGGAAATTATGTCCAGTGCTTCATAATGCTTGACAACAATTCATCCATAATTCATCGCTGTATTAATCTTAAAAATCTTATAAATGTAAACTTGTTAATTTGGAAATGAAAGCACTTTAATAGTTAAGATCACATCACATTAATATTTTTAAAGGGCAATGTCAGCGACATGAATGGAGCGTGACTTATAAATAATATGCCAAAATATTTGTTGTCTACAGTTACAGAACTTTGGCACATCTAGTAATACTGTAATAAAACTTAAGATGAAGTACCATCCATACAAGTTCATTCACCTGTTATATATCACCTTAAATGGACATGAACACAGTTGCCAACTGTATTCAGGGTTTGGCCCAAATTCAGTTCCACATGCAAAATGGACTATCGGGTTCCTTAATTTGATGCTAAAGAAGATATCAAAGAAATATGATACAAGTGTCCTAGAAAAATTGATAAAAATAGACACAACCATATCATGAAGTGAATTAACAGATGTAATGCCTTTCTGGTTCTTAGGACATAAAGTGATTAATATCAGGAATTGGTTAGAGAATTTAAAATGACTGAAATATGAATATTAGCCATCACTCTTCATAGCTTCTTCTCTGCTGATACTGATTGTAGAAGAAATAAGTGAGCATTAAAGTGGCCCATTTGGTATACAGTTTGCTCTAATGACATTTTGGATTCTCCTATGATGAAATAAATCCACTTTGATGTATCGGTGGTGTTCATTTCTTTTGCTGCTAATGTGGAATGGATATTTTTAACCTGTCACCATACTCCCTTTAGGAGGGTATTCAAGCAGTAAAAAAGAGATGTGAGATCCAGACCAAACAAAAAAGTCCTCATGGCTAGCAGATGAAGGTTTGCCAAATGTCTGAATAGTGATGACTCGTTCTGCTAAGTCGAGTTTTGATTTCTTCCAGGAAACTCAGTGCAAAGAGTTGCATGACTTGGCAATGCACAACTATTGGCCGCCTGTGACATCCCAATTAGAATATTGCATGGATGCAGGGAAGGCCTGAGTATCATTTGATTTGATAATCTATCTATGAATTACAGGAACGTCTGTCTGTCTTAATTAATATAACTTTTGATAAATGATGTTTGAGATATGGCACAACATGTGAAAACTCTGGTTGTGGACAACACCAAAACACAGATATTGTAGCACAAAACACCAATGAAATGTGTCAAAGTCATGAGTAAGAGCAACCATTAAAAAAGTCTAGGCTTGTAACTTTGCCATATTATAACCTGTTGTCAGTAGCCAAGTGAGCTGTTACTGTTACTTTTCATGATCACTCTCTTTAGTCTCTGTGGCTGTGCATTGATGTGCATAAATTAGTCTTATTGAAATTAACTATTAGTTATGAGCAGCAGCCAAATTCATTCATCATATTCATACCACATTTCTGGGCATCTGATCTTTTGCAGACCACCTGATTGTGGTCTACTGTTGTAAGCCACCTTTGCTGATGCTAACATGCCGAAAGATAGTCGTACCAGAGAACAGAGAAAGGATACGCAAAGCAATGCGTCATGCACGTAATACTCAGTCATTTGAAGCCCAACATGCTCGCATGCTGTTATTAATTGATGCAGACATTTTTTCTATTGTGATTTGATCTATTAACAGATTCTTCCAGTGTGTGATGTTCAGTTGATTTCTTGTTTTCCAGTTTAGGAGGATTGTTTTCTTGGTGACAGCTAGGGCTGTGAACAGTGTAGTTTTAGTGTGATTATGTAATTGTTCAGATGCTATGTCAGAGTTGAGGGGATAGAAGGATGCGGCAGCCAAGTATATGTGATAGTAATCTGTGACTTATATCCAAAATTGTCTAATTGGTGTACAGTGCCAGAGAGCATGCATGTAATTGTCTGTGGTGTGCTGTGTGCAGTAAGTGCATTGATCTGATGTAGTGAAACCCATTTTATGTCATCTCTCACCTGTGTAGTGTGTTCTGTGGTTAACCTTGAATTCAATGAGTTGTAAATTTGGGATTTTGCAGTGAGTGAAGTTATTTTTGCATATTTGAGACCAGAAATCTGTATTTGGAGTGAAAGAAAGATCCTGTTCCTACTTTGAGGTTGGGAGAAAGATTGTCAGTAATGTTTAGAAATGTATATATCCTGGAGAGTAATTTAACAGAGCTGGAAATCTTTGAAAAGTCATCTTTAATAATTATTTGATATTGTGTGTTAAATGTACTGTTGATTTTGGGGAGAATGGTGGACTTAAACTGTAAATATTGGAGATATTGATTGTTACTAATATCGAACTTCTGGATTAATTCTTGAAAATTGATGATTTTGGAATCCTGTACAATATGGTGGAGATGTGTGATACCTTTGTGTTTCCATGACGTGAAGTTTAATGGTTTCCTGTTTATTGTAAAATCTGGGTTGTTCCAAATTGGTGAGCGAGTGGATGGTGCAACCGTGGAGACTTTGATACGAAATATTTTCCACCAAGCTGTCAGAGCTGAGGCTATGGAGATATTCTGAAAACAGGTATCATTTTTAATTGTTTGGCTGATGAATGGGACGTCTGAAAGGTTTATATTCTTGCATAGTGCCTGTTCGGTTTCTAACCAGTGAGAATCATGACGTGAAGAGGTGAGCCATTTTAACTGACTTGACAGGTGATATAATTCGAAGTTGGGTGCATCTAGTCCTCCTTGAAACTTGGGTTTTTGTAGTGTTGATAGTTTTATACGAGGTGTTTTATTTTTCCAATAGAATTGAGATATTGCTGTGTTGAGGGAATTAAGCCAGGGTAAATTTGGAAGTGAAGGGATCATGGTGAATAGGTAATTAATTTTAGTGAGGACTGATATTTTTATTGTTGAGATTCTTTCTGCCAGTGAGATTGGTAGATGTGTCCAGCGACTGAGGTCATTTTGTATTGATTTGAGTAATGGTGTGCAATTTAGATTGAACAGTTCTGTCAGCTTGGGGGATATGTGGATTCCTAGATATTTAATATTTGCTATAGGAAGGTGAAACTGTGAGGTGGAGGGCTGCCACATCCCTTTGGTCCATGCAGAGGGGTAGAATGGTGGATTTTGATAAGTTGATGGAGTAGTTGGATAGAGATGAGAATGATTTAATGACTGACAGACATTCTTGTAGTGATGAGTAGGGTTCCTGGAGGAGGATCAACACATCGTCTGCATGGAGGATTGTTTTGTGTTCCGTGGATATTGATCTGATACCTTTGATGTTATTGTTTTGTCGTATGCTAGCTACAAGTGGCTCCAAGAAAATTGCAAGTGGGCATCCTTGTCTAGTGCCATTGTGAAGCATGAATTGTTGTGAAGTTAAACCATCAGTTGTGATAGTGGCTGTTGGGGAGGTGTATAGTGTCCTAATCCAGTTAATGAATGACTCTCCAAATCCACATTTTTGTAATGTTGTAAATAAGAAGGACCAGTTGACTCTATCAAATGCTTTTTGTGCGTCTAATGAGAGGATTATGATAGCCAGACCCTCCGTCAATTCCTTTATTCTGCACCTGCTACCAGTGGTAGTCAAATCGACCATTCAACCCCTGTAGCCCAGGCCAGCCAGTAGCTAGACCTAGGTGAACATATTTTGTTGTACCGACATCTTCTCGTGTTTACTCAATGCTAAGTTTTCCATTCAAGTCCTTGAGTTTGGGTCCGCCACCAGTGATGGTCAGACCCTCCGTCAATTCCTGTATTCTGCACCTGCTACCAGTGGTAGTCAGGTCGACCATTCAATTCCTGGAGCCCAGGCTCGCCAGTTGCTAGACCTGGGTGAATATAGTTCATTATATTGACACCTTCTTGTATTTATTCAATGTTAAGTTTTCCATTCAAATCCTTTATTCTGAGTCCGCCACCAATGGTGGTCAGACCCTCCGTCAAGTGCTTTACTCTGCACCTGCTACCAGTGGTAGTCAGATCGACCATTCAATTCCTGGAGCCCAGGCTAGCCAGTAGCTAGATCTGGGTAAAGGTTGGAACTTTCCCATCATATCATGCTTAGTTTCACTACTGGTATGGATTACCAATGACAAAAAGAAAATTCATATTTATTTTTCGATCCTTAGGACAATGATCCTTGGTTCAGGTGATAGTATCACAGTGCGATGAATATATGCATTGGCCCTTTGGATGCACTAGGAAGGGAGTACGCCACACTCTACTATCCAGTGCATATCCGGCCCAGGAAATTAAGAGAGTCATAGTTACTCCCGCCGTTTACCCGCGCTTCATTGAATTTCTTCACTTTGACATTCAGAGCACTGGGCAGAAATCACATCACGTCAGCACCCAACGTGGGCCTTTGTGATGCTTTGTTTTAATTAAACAGTCGGATTCCCCTGGTCCGCACCAGTCCTAAGTCAGCTGCTAGGCGCCAGCAGAGGCAACCCACCGGGCCCAATGGGCGCCGTAGCTGGGGAGATCTGCGAGAAGGGCCCGGTGCGCGTCCAGAGTCGCCGCCAACCGCCGTACCTGACCCCCCCGACCGACCCGACTTCCACGCAGATATACCAGTTCTCAGTGCAAGTGCATGAAGGCAAAGTTAAAGTGCACACATCTGTGCAAGTGTACAGCCAGACAAAAGCAACTTCTAAGACTGACATGGAATAAACCAGTTATTATTGTCGTATCTGAGTGAAGTTCTCAAAACAAATGTTAGCCCTATGGTCCTATGCTTGTTATTTTGAATACCTATTGTTTCTCTTGTTATTATTATTATTGATTTACCGTAAATTCCGGACTACAGAGCGCACCTGATTAAAAGCAGCATGCTCTAATTTTAGAAAGAAAATCAATTTTGTACTTGTACAAGCTGCACCGGATTTTAAGCCGCAGGTGTCCCACGTTGTGATATGAGATATTAGCTACGGTTGGTCCTATCGGCGATGCCTGACAGCCATAATGCAACCCCTCCTCAACCCCCCCCCCCCACCCCCCCTGACTACACACGTTTAGGGCGCACTAGGCAATCGTACCGTGCCCAAGCATGTTTGCCCCCTAAAGTCCAGATTACTTGGCTAGTGTGAGTGCAAGTTTACCCTGCTTGAGGGAGGCAATTTTCCAGGGAATCCCGGGAAATCGACGATTTTTAAAAGGCAACATTAGCTGAGCCCTGGTCATTTCAAGCAACACTAAATGCAACGTGGAGACATTATGCATATGGGTTCCCAATCCGACCACTTTTTGTGTATTATTTTGTCATTATTAAGGCAAAATAACTCAATTTATGTCCATGGACATTATAATGAATAGGATATAGGCTTAATATTAGTTTGGCATTAGCATGGACTTCATTACATCTGCTGCTTATCAAATGCTAAGTTTATTGTCTGTGACCCTCATAAAAGTAATATTTTACAAATCTGCATTATATAAACTAACGAAATTCGTTAAAGTAAGTCATTTGGCGACTTCTAAGTCATTAAACTAAGTCTTACTTTTACTGGAGTAATCTACCTCGTTCGCACCTGTCATTGTAGCCTACATCTTGTATTGGAAAACTTTGAATTAAAACTTACCTACTGAGCGAGCTCTCCCGTTCTCTCATATGAACGAGTCGGACTATAACGTGTATCAAACATGAAGCAAAGTGAAAAAATAATAAAGTACTGTCAGGTTCAGGCAACCTAAAACACTTAAAATATCAGACAAAGGAAGACAAGACAACAGGATTAGAGTTTCTACTTGCAAGGAGAACGGACAGGGATCTGCTCAGTTTCAATCTCCAACCTGTTCTGAGCAAACCTTGCCAAACGCTTTCTTTTTATTGGCTTCAGGATTTCCCTAATTTACATAGTCATTACTGCTCTAAAGGGTGGGGGTCACAAATCGGTCACAAAGCGGTCACAGGTGGACACACACTTCAAAGAAGTCCTGAGCAGGGTCACAGGTTGGTCACACACACTTCAAGTACTTCCTGAGCAGGGTCACAGGTCCTGAAAAACAACTTTAAAACAGCATGCTTGTAGACTATAAAGGTTAATGATCATAGAAAGGGTAAATATGAGATAACTTCTATACAATAATTCCAACATTTCCTTCCTGTTTATCACATATTTGCTCATCTTCTCATTTCACTTATATCAACCACTTCAAAAGATTTTCAGTTGTAATATCATTTTTATGAGAACAAATAGGTTTACACTCAGAGTTATTTGTTTTCTTTTTACTGTTTACCAATCAGAATCAACATTAGACGAAATCGGGAACAGATCAGGTAAATTTTCCTCAGGATCATCATTACCATTATCATCATGTCCAAGCAAAGGATACATCTGAGCAAATCGATTATCCACGGGTGTAATGGCTGTAGTGATTAGTCTATTAATTAAGGCACGAAGACAAGCAATACAACAACAGCCACACAAAGTCAAATTCGCTGCAAAAACTGCAATCGAGACTAGGACAGAAGATACCAGAGCTCTGTACTTCCCAAAGGCATCCATCTATGAATCCCACAAGGTTGTGTCAACACCGGAATGGTCTTTCATTTTACCATTCAGTGAACGCAGGCCCTCAATGGCCTTGGTCAGACTGCCATCAGCAGCCATATTGTTGGGGATAAAAGTACAACACTTTTCCCCAAACATTGCACATACACCACCTTTTTCTGCCAACAGCATATCTAATGCTATTTTATTCTGAAAAGCCATAAGGGAAGTAGCTGCCAGTTGGCCATGTACAGCTTCAAATCCGCTCTGGGTCCAATTTCCTAGTTTTTGAACATTGTAATGAATGTAGTTAATCCTGTCTACGTTTTTATTTATGGTACACCACCAACAGAGGGTGGACTCAAATCCTGCCGCTACTTGATCCGCCAGTTTGTATTCACTAGGTACACCGCGTGGAACACCGATAGCGTCAATGTAGGTTGGATCATTGTCTGTCAACCAAACAGTGGATCTTTTCTTACAAAGCCACTGTTGTGACACAAATTTATCTGATTCAGTGATCAGTCCTTCAGCTGTCATAGGAAGTACTGAAACTGGTAACATTAATGTCACTAATGCACAATATCCAGTCACATTTCTTAGCAACCTGTCAAAAAGTCTTTCGTCTCCACACCACCACCAAATGTCTCCTACTTTCTTGGAAAACAACGGCTTTTCCTTTTCTGCCGTCGTGACCGGGAAAATTGAATCCCAAATACTACAATTTTTTCTGGGGTTTGCGTTATTCATGACGTCTATAACACACTCCTGTGGTATCACTGCCGGGACAATTTGCAAAAGCGGTCTTGGTCCCATGCAAACTACACAGTCAGTCTTAGTCATATTGGCAGCTTGTTCTACCATTAACAACCAATTATTATTAGTTCCAGAAACACCAGTTGTGACTTGGAACCATTCATCCACCGTCACATTATTTGCCATCAGAATTCGTTCTCCTTTCTTGTAGATTCTTTTTGGCATTTCAGGTTTAGTTCGGCTTCCATAACATAGAACTGCTCTAAATTCAGGATCTCTTCCACCGGAATATGCCCACAGACTTATGGATTGACACTCAGAGTTATCAGACTGATATTTCAGTACCAGACCATCTTGGAGTCATTTTGACCGAAAGACCTCCTCTACTTGGTTTGGTGGCTTGTAAGATCTTCACTGACTTTCAGGTGTACCTGAACTCTAAATGTCCAGGTCCACCCTATTATCGGTCTTTGGCTCACCTCCCCTGTCAGGGTTTTCAGTCGAAATTATCTTTTTGCAATGTGTTAAATGGATCCAAATTGATCTTTTTGCTATTTTCAATGCTGTGGGGGTTAGTACCTGATACAGCCCTTCCCACTTTGGTGAGTGCCAGTGTTTCTTTTTTATGCTTCTTATTAGCACCCAATCTCCTGGTTCCACTAATTGGATTTCCTGCTGGGAAACAGAAGGATTTTCATCAGTTTGTTTCTGTTTTAGTTTTTCCAGCATGTTTCTCATGTAGTCAGCTAGATTAGCCTCTTCATCTATTTCCCATTGATTCTTGAATTGAGGTAACCTATAAGGTCTTCCAAATAATATTTCATATGGTGTTAACCCAGTAGTGCTTGTAATGTTAATATACAATTTTACCAGGTCTAAACATTGTGTCCATAATGTAGTTTCCTCCATACATTTCTTCAGCCTATTCTTAATTGTTCCATTCATCCTTTCTACTAATCCTGCACTTTGAGGGTGGTATGCACAATGATTTTTTAAATCTATGTGGAACATTACACCAATCTTCTTAACCACTTAGTTAACGAAATGGGTTCCATTATCACTATATATCTTCTCAGGAATACCATACCTGGGAATCATATCCTTACAAAGTGCTTTTGCTACCGTCAAAGCGTCTGGATTCTTGGTTGAGAAAAGTTCAATCCATTTTGAGAATGCATCTATTATGACTAAACAATATTTTTTCCCTTCACTTTGGTTTAACTCTATAAAGTCCATATGGATAATTTGAAACGGATACTGAGGTGTGGGGAAACGCCCTCTACGCGGCCTCAAATTACCTTGTGGATTGTGCTTAGCGCATGTCAGA
Organism: Scomber japonicus; assembly: GCF_027409825.1. Classification (NCBI taxonomy): domain Eukaryota; kingdom Metazoa; phylum Chordata; class Actinopteri; order Scombriformes; family Scombridae; genus Scomber; species Scomber japonicus. Next base: position 39,781,810 of record NC_070586.1, on the reverse strand, counting down.
CATGCTCTACAAAATTTTTTGAATAAGAGTTGAATCCATAAGTGGTATAGTATTGATGTATCTGTCCTACAATCCCTCCTGTTGAGACATGTGTTTACACCATGGCTCAATATGCTGCCCATTTATATAGGTTCTTTGGTAGGATAGGTTTATTATTTGGTCATACATAGATGTCATTTTGCAATTTAGCTCCATTCTTTTCCCAAATGTTTTTTTCAGATTATGGACTTTGTTGTTGCATGTCTTTTAGTGTGGTATCATCTAAATTAGTTCGTTCTTCTAAGGTCAATATATTGAATTGACCTGCCGCAGCTGCTTTCGCGGTTTTATCCGCAAATGCATTTCCTAGAGAAACTTTATCAGTACCAGATGTGTGTGCTGCACATTTGCATACTGCTATTTTTCTTGGTAATTGCACTTGTTTCCACAGCCATGGAGGCTGCTATGACTGCTCTTACACAATGTGGTAGTGCACAAGCTACACTATCTAGCTTTGATGAAAAATAAGCTATAGGCTTCAACTTATCTCCATATTGTTATGCCAATACAGAGGTCATAAAATGACCTTTACAGTCAACCATCCGAACGAATGGTTTGTTATAGTCTGGCAATGCTAGTGCTGTACTGGACACTAACATTTGCTTTACTTCACAGAAAGCTTTTTCAGCTCCTTCAGTCCATTTTAGCTGAGATGTCATTTTAAGGTCTTCTTCATACATCAATTTATTTAACGGTGCCGTTATTTCAGCATAGTTTGGTACCCAATTTCTGCAATAGTTTGTCAACCCCAGAAATGACATCATCTGCTTTTTTGTTAAAGGTTTTCGAGCTTGGAGAATTGCAATCTTTCTGTCTTCCATTATTGTTCTTCCTCCCGCACTTAGATTATGTCCTAAATATTTAACTTGCATTTTACACATTTGGAGTTTACTTTTGCTTACTTTATGGCCTTCTTCAGCCAAATGCTTTAGTAAAGCTAAAGTGTCTTCTTTACATGTTTCCAAATCAGGAGAGGCTAATAACACGTCATCTACATATATTAAAAATTGACTTCCCCCTGGGGGTTGAAACTTAGCCATGCTTGCACTCATTACTTGAGAATTAATAGTTGGACTTTCACAATAACCTTGAGGCAATCTAGTATCTTTGGCCTCCAAAGGTAAATGCAAACCAATATTGACTATCTTTATCTATAGGTACAGAGAAGAACGCATTACTGATATCCACTACATTAAATACTTTAGCATCTGGTCTTAAAGAATTCAACAGTGTATATGGGTCTGGGACACACAGAGCTCTCCGAATCACTATTTTACATTATTGCATTATTTACAGCTTGCAAGTCTTGCACCATGCGCCATCCTACAGACGGTGCTTGCTTTTTAACTGGGAATATAGGTGTATCGCAAGGTGAATCGTTACATTTAATTATCACTCCTGCTGAAATCAAGTCTTCAATTACTGGTTTGATCCCTTCAAGTGCGTCTTGTTTCAGTGGATATTGTCTTACACAGCGTCTATATTCTGTCTTAGATCTAATTTGAACGGGCAAAGCTCCTTTCACCAGCCCAACATCAGTTGGTCCTTTAGACCATAGTTCATCAGGAATATTTTTTAACAAATCTTCCTCTGCTTCTGTTAACATTACTTGTCACTGTTTGTTAGAGGGGAACACATGCAAATGTATTCCTTCTTGCACTTGTATCTGCCAAAACAGAGCCTTTTTAGACAGGCCCGTTGATGAACTAGCCCATGTATTTACTGACGTGGCTACCCAGTCAGTGGCGTTCTCCCCTTGCTGCTCCTCCTCTTCTTGCTCCTCCTCTTCTACCTCTATAATTCATTCCTCTTCCTCTAGCACCTCCTCTACCTCCTCCCTGGTAGAAGATTTCTTCCTCGTCATGGTAAAAGGTCTCTACAGCCTTCTTACTCTTGTTCTTTTCTTTTACAACTTTCTCTGCATGCAAAGCGTGATTAACATATTCATCAAGAGTTCCTGTTGGAAGTCCTATGTAATGCCCACTATGAGTCTTAAAAGCAGTGGTCATTCTTATTTTGTATTCTTCGAACGGCTCATCCTCCTTCTGCTTAACTTCTTCCTATCTCCACATAATTTGCTCTTCGCCTAAAGTGTTGAGTAACTCTACCAATAAGGTGTCTTACCTGAGTAGTCAATTCACCATCAACATGTGCCAACACCACATTATTGTTATTTAGGGGATTCCAATCCCCTCTCACATAATGCCAATCAGGCCCCAACACAGTCATCCAAATCTGCTGTACCTCTTCACCTTCTTCCTCATCTCTAACTGTCCTTCCGTACCGCAACGCCAACACCCTAATGTCTTCCGTTCAGAACGTCCCTTGTCTTTCTTCGGACAGTGTCGAGCCACATGTCCGTTTTTGCTGCAACGCCAACAACACAGTATTCCTTCGGGCATCTTTGCCTACACTCCTACTTACCCTCACTCTACTTTACGCTTCCTTCATTCTTACTTTTTCATGGTAACTTCCTATTTGTACTTTTCTTGACAGGCTTATTTCTTAAAAAATTATATATATATATATATATATATATATATATCATTACTGAGTTTTAACAATTTCCAACTAGTTTATTTCATTATTATATTATTCTCCTTCCTTATGTATACTCATTACTTTGTACAAAGGTTATACTTCTCTATTTTCTATGTTCTAGGGACGTCTCCCCAACTTTTGATATTTATTACATTTTAGTGTCTTTTAGTTGCTTCTCTTAGTATCTCTTTCCGTACGTCCTTAATTTCACCAGGATCCTGGGTTTCAACATATTTCCAATCTTTGGAGTATATTTCTTACTTTAGTTTTTAGTTTAGTCCTTTAGTACTCGCTTCTTCCCCATTTTAGTAATTTTAGTCCAGTTATTCAACACCTAGGGTGTTCTAAGAACTGGTTTCTTGTTAGTAGGACAGCAAGAAATTTTCCTGTTGTGGTAATTCTCACTTCAACTCTTTCGAGTGGAGAATTCTTGCCTTTGCATCCACAAGAGGTTTGCTGTTTACAATCCTACTATTTTGGTATGAAATGAAGATACCTAATGGTATTTCATTTCCACTCACACTCTCATTCACTCACGTGCGTTTCACTGAGCTTACAGGACTTCGTCGTCCACTATTTTACTTTACACGGATATTTTCGGACTCCGTCATCCCTCGTTACCTGATAGTGACTAGTATTCTCAGGGTTTTTATCACAACGCCCAATGACCCTCAGTCAATCGCTTGTTTTTAACAAACTCTAACTCACCACTGTTGTCTTTCTCCTCTCAAACTACCGTCAACCTTCAGATCCCAACAGGTGGGCAAAAACCAGTCCTGGAATCTGGATCTTAAGAACTCTTAGAGTTCTGCCGTGGCCACAGTCTTTCTGGAGTCTACCATGCCCGCTGGAATCCTTAAGTGTGTTGGTATCCGGCTCGAAGGACCAAGTTAATGTCAGGTTCAGGCAACCTAAAACACTTAAAATATCAGACAAAGGAAGACAAGACAACGGGATTAGAGTTTCTACTTGCAAGGAGAACGGACAGGGATCTGCTCAGTTTCAATCTCCAACCCGTTCTGAGCAAACCTTGCCGAACCCTTTCTTTTTATTGGCTTCAGGATTTCCCTAATTTACATAGTCATTACTGCTCTAAAGGGTGGGGGTCACAAATCGGTCACAGGTGGACACACACTTCAAAGAAGTCCTGAGCAGGGTCACAGGTTGGTCACAGATCGGTCACACACACTTCAAGGACTTCCTGAGCAGGGTCACAGGTCCTGAAAAACAACTTTAAAACAGCATGCTTGTAGACTATAAAGGTTAATGATCATAGAAAGGGTAAATATGAGATAACTTCTATACAATAATTCCAACAAGTACGTAACAGCCGCATCATATGCTTTTCTTCGAGTATTTTCCATGTTGATGAGGGTGAGTACAAATGACTGATTTACAATAATAAAGTGCGCTTGATTTATCACACAATTTCATTGGAACTCTGTGAACTACTCATCAATTTTAGTGGTCTACTGTTACAAGGCAACATGTTTTGAGCGCCACGAAAAAAAAATAAACATGCATTAGCCGCACCGTAGTAGAAGCCGCAGTGTTCAAAGTGTGGGAAAAAAGTAGCAGCTTATTGTCCGGAATTTACGGTACTTTCTTCCCGATATAAAGTTCTTTTTTGAAAATTTCTTGTGAATAAAATGATGGATTGATTGATTGATTGATTGATTGATTGATTGGCTTGAAATAGGTTGGTACTCCTGATCCTAAAAATTATTATTATGGCCATATTTTGCGGCACCGCCTAGGGCATAGAAGCCATTTTTTAATCTGAGTGATGTTCATTTCCAGTTTATTCACCACACAGTCTTGACTTAATAAAATAGCATTAAAAAGTAAAATTCCACAGCAACTGTGAGGACATTTTCAGACTTTATGTTTAAAAAAGTATCATTTCGCTTGTGTCCATTTAATATATTGGGCTAAAAGTGTATTTATTTTTAATCTGGTCACCAAATGCTTGACATACCAGTTTCTCCTTTTAATTTTGAATCCATACATACCTCATATGTTAAAATTGGATAATCCAATCAAAAGTTATAGGCGTTTACATATTTTGTGGCGCCCCCTAGAGGTCTTATTTTTATCTGTGTGTTTGACACTCGGACCAAAATTGATCTATAGACCCTTAACTTCCACTTAGAAGTGAAAACCAAACTTTAACATCAATTTGAAATGACTGAGACAAATTACCCATGCACAAAACCCCAATATATGCTAGCTACAAGTGGCTCCAAGAGAATTGCAAGTGGGCATCCTCGTCTAGTGCCATTGTGAAGCATGAATTGTTGTGAAGTTAACCCATTAGTTGTGATAGTGGCTGTTGGTGAGGTGTATAGTGTCCTAATCCAGTTAACGAATGACTCTCCAAATCCACATTTTTTTAATGTTGTAAATAAGAAGGACCAGTTGACTCTATCAAATGCTTTTTGTGCGTCTAATGAGAGGATTATAGTTTCCATTTTCTTATTGTTTGAGAGCTGCATTAAGTTAAATAATGTCTGTGTGTTATAAGATGACTGCCTTCCCTTGATAAATCCAGTTTGGTCTGGATGTATTATGAAGGGGATGACTTTTTCAATTATGTTTGACAGTGCCTTGCTTATGATTTTAATGTCTGTGTTAATTAGTCGAGGTCTTTAACTAGATAGGTGAGTAGGATTTTGTCAGGTTTTAAAAGCAGGGTAACTGTCACAGCCCCTGCCGTGACCTGCTGAGTTTCCTTGTCTGTCTTGTCTCCTCCCCTTGTACTCCTCCCCTGTTTTGTCTTTGTTTCCCTCTGGCAGAGGCGGGGCCCAGTGGTGGAGGTTTGGCACACCTGTTTCTAATCACACTCATCAACTGCAGTATAAAGACCCGGTTCATCCTTCCACCCTCTGCCAGAAAGTTCTGCTACTTATGTGGTAACGCCTGGCTAAAACCCCCTAGTGTTTTCTTTTGTCTTCTGCTTTGAACTGATTACCTCTGGTGTAACCGCTCTTTCCTGTTCCCTACTGTTTTGGCTACTCCACTCGCTGCTGCCCTGCCTCTGTTCCCTGTATCCAGCTGCCTTCCCGTTATTGACCTTGCCACACCCACCTTCCCTGGAACCCTCACCCCAGACCCAGCCACTGCTCCCTCACTTCCCCACTCACCTTATCATTAAACCCTGCCTTTGAGTTACCCCTGTGTGTTCGCTTGTCTCTATGGTCCCCTCTGGGGTCCTATTACTTCTGGTTGTGACGGAACTATCTGGCCAAATGGACCCCGCAGACCCAGAGTCGGTGCGCTTATCCACCAGCACTCCCGGACGCTCCAAGACATTATGGGGGCTTTAAAGTCTTTGTACTCCAGTGTCACTGCCCTCGGCCACCAGCTGGATAAGGTTTCCTCTCATGTCTGCCAGGCCTCTGCCGTCGCTTCCCCGTCGCCTCCTGCCGCAGCCCCAGTTGCCCATCTCCAACCCAGGGAGCCCCATCTCCCAATACCTGAACGCTAATCTGGGGAGCTGGGAACCTGCAGCAGTTTCTTGCTCCAGTGCTCCCTGGTGTTCGAACTGCAGCCCCTCACTTATGACTCCGACCGTACCCAGGCGGCATTTATAATCAGCCTCCTCACCGGTCGAGCAGCACAGTGGGCAGCTGCCATGTGGGAGCACAACCCCCAGATCTGCTCCTCCCTCCCGACCTTCACTGCAGAGATGAAAAGACTCTTTGCGCCTGCTCTGACCGCTTGTCCCTCCGGCTCCCCCACCGTGGCCCCTTCCGGGGATTTCCATTCTCCCGTACAGGCTCTCGACGAGCCTATGCAGCTAGGTCGCACCCGCCTGACACCCGCTGAGTGTCTGTGAAGGATGCAGGAGAGGCTGTGCCTTTATTGCAGGCTGCCAGGCCATGTCCGCCTAAACTTCCCCAGTCTCCCAAAAGCCTAGGCCCGCCTGAGCTAGGGGCGACTCAGATGGGCCATAACCAGTCCTCCAGCTCTCCGTCCCCCCTGAGAACGAAGTTGGAGGCAGCCCCCCTATGGAACCAGGTTTCTATTCCTGCGAGACCTTTGGTAGACTCCGGTGCAGACGAAAGCGTCATCGCATCACATCTGGTGGACCAGAATGCCATCTCTGTCCTCCAGCTACCTGAACCCTGGAGAGTAAACGCATTGGATGGCAGGCAGTTGGCTCTCGTCACTCACCAAACAGTCCCTATCCCCCTTGTCACTTCTGGTAACCATCAGGAGCTAATTCAATTACTGGTTATCTATTCCCCCCACACTCCCCTCGTTCTTGGACTCCAATGGCTCAAGCTCCACAACCCTCACATCGACTGGTCAAAGGTACTGTTATTAGCTGGAGTATGTCCTGCCATCATAATTGTCTTCTGTCTGCTCTCTCTCCAAGGGCCTCCTGCGGTCTCTCCTCCTGTCCCTCCCGATCTCTTGCGGGTCCCAGAGGATTACCACGACCTAGCTGAGGTATTCAGTAAACAGCGAGCCCTCTCCCTTCCACCTCACCGTCCATATGACTGCACCATCAACCTACTGCCTGGGGAACCTCTCCCGTCCAGCCGTCTCTACAACTTTTCCCGGCTGGAGAGAGAAGCCATGGAGAAATACATCCAGGAGTCGCTGGCTGCTGGGATCATCCGCCCCTCGTCCTCTCCGGTGGGTGCAGGCTTCTTTTTTGTCCACAAGAAGGACAAATCCTTGCAACCCTGTATTGACTACAGAGGATTAAACACCATAACCGTGACTTCCGGTTTGAAGAGCTAGGCGATGGCAGCATAGGAAAGTTGCTCCCGACACTTCGAAGGAAAAATTGCCCACAACAACTCGAATAAACTCACAACGCGAGACAAACTGAATTTAAGACGGTGGGTTTGAAGAATGCCTAAATATCAGTCGAAAAAACTCATGCAGGCGGCGCTGAGGACGTTAATGGAGGACGACGAAGCTAACGTTAGCAAGGGGCTCCAAGCTAGCAACGAAATGGAGGACTCCGACTCGGACCACGGCCCGGAGCAGACGGAAGAAGCGGTTACCCTTATTCTGAGAGAACTAAGAGAGTTTAGGAAGGACAACAGTCAGCAGCTGAAAGGGATCCGTGAAGAAATAAGAAAAACGAACACGAGAATAGAGGAGGTGGAAAAGAGGATTGACACAGCCGAGTCGCGGGTACAAGTGATGGAGGATGCGGTTACGGAGCTACTGAATCTACAGATTCACCTGGACGCAAAGCTGACGGATTTGGAGGGTCGCTCCAGGAGAGAGAACATCCGAATCCACGGAGTTAAAGAGGGGGAGGAGGACGCCTCTACATCGATGGTGAGTTACGTGGAGCGCATGCTGCGGGAGGGCCTGGGGCTCCAGGACTCCTTTGAGCTGCGGGTGGAGAGAGCGCACCGCGCCCTGATACGGATGCCGCCAGCCGACGCGCAGCCGAGGTCCATTGTGGCTAAACTGTCAAGCTACAGAATGAAAGAGGAGCTACTGAAGCTGGCCTGGCAAAAGCGGGGATTTAAACTTCACGGGAAAAATGTGAATCTGGATCACGACTACGCGCCTGACGTGCTGAAAAAACGAAAGGAGTATGCCGAAGCGAAAACAGCACTGAAGGATAAGAACATTAGATTTCAAACTCCGTTCCCGGCCCGGTTACGTGTGCACTACCCGGAGGGGACAGTGCTGTACGGATCACCGGAGGAGGCGACCGAGGACATGGCGAAGAGGGGGTTCCCGGTCACGGTCATTAAACGCCCCGAATCTCTACTGGAACAGATTCAGGAGTTCACATGGAGAACGAACAAGAAACCGAGGAGCCGGAAGACAGCAAGCAAAGAGAGGAGCTACGTCGAAAAACTAAAGGATTTCAGGCGCCAGGATCCAGCATGACAACATGACAATTCTGCTAACTCACAGGTAAACTGAAAGTAAGGAAGAAGAAACGTCATGTTTTTGTTTTTTTTGTTTTTTCTTTCGCAACTGTTTTCCTTAAAGAGGACAGTGACCAGTAGAATGCGTGTAATTAATGGACAGTAGCCTACAGGATCATTTTACAGGCTATAACTATGGAAGTACTGTGACGTCGGGAGTTTTGCTTTTCTCTGTCAGACAGCCGGATGGACACTAAAACAAAACTGCAAATGGCTGAGGGCCCTCTCACACCAGCCGGTGAGGGAGGATTCCCCTCAAGGCCCCCTTGCCATCAGGGCCTCAGAAGGGTCGAGATGAAGACCTCACTATTGGAAGTTGACTTTTCATACGTTATTGTGTTTGTGTTGTTCCTCATTAAGAGGCTTGTGTTGCTGCCGTTCCATGCAGCTTTTGGGGTGCTGCCTGCGATACATTCAGGTGAGGGTGAATGTGAGTGGATGCGAGAGGGTTTTCCTTTTTATTTATTTTCAATATAGGTCATTAAATGCAAACTATTAAAATAGCAACTTATAATGTGAATGGTCTAGTCAACCCTATCAAAAGGAGTAAGATTTTGACAAAACTAAAAAGGGACAAAGTCGAGGTGGCGTTTTTGCAAGAAACCCACCTTTCTGACACAGAACACGCTAAATTAAAAAGAATGGGCTTTAAGTATCGGTTCTCATCATCATATGCAAATGGGCATAGGAGAGGGGTGGCAATACTTATTTCAGGTAAACTTTGTTTTGAGCCTTTAATAGAGAAGAAGGACACGGAAGGAAGATATGTGCTCTTGAGAGGTAACTTAAATGGCTCATTGGTAACTTTGCTGAATATATATGCTCCCCCTAATTCTGACTGGAGTTTCTTCAGCCAAATATTTGATTTAATTATAGCAGAATCTCAAGGTGTATTAATTTGTGGAGGGGATCTCAATATTAGATTATGCCCTAAACTTGATTCATCAAAAATACAGGTAGCTCAGCCCAGACATATGAACAAAAAGATCAATTGGACAATAAAGGATATCGGTTTAGTAGATGTGTGGAGAGAATTGAACCCTACTGAGAGAGATTATACATATTTTTCTAATCCACACCAGTTGTATTCAAGGATTGACTACTTTTTAATCCTTAGTAAAGATTTACATAGGGTTAGTGACTGCAGCATAGGGATTATGGATCTTTCTGACCATAGCCCTCTGTATTTAAAACTAAATCTTGATCAGTACCAAAGAAACACTTTATGGAGATTAAACATACATATATTGAATCAAATGAAAGACAACATTAAGAAAGATATTACCGACTTTTTGGAACAGAATGACAACGGGGAGGTTACAACCCCGATATTGTGGGATGCAAGTAAAGCAGTGCTCAGGGGAAAGATAATTGGATACAGCTCGCACTTAAAAAGAACTAGGCAAAAAGAACTAGGCTAAAAGAACTAGACCAGCTCCAAACAGAGTTGAAACAGTTAGAACAAAAACATAAAGATACAAATGACAAGAAAATTAAAGAAGCACTCAGGAAGAAAAAGAATGAAATAGATGTGATCTATACAAGAGATATACAAAAAAAGTTAATATTTACAAAACAGAAGTACTATGAAGGAGGGGGGAAAGCCGCTAAATTGTTGGCTTATAGGCTGAAAAAGCAACAGGCAGAGAATTCAATTCACAAAATTAAAAATCCGATGACTAACTCAATACACTATAAATTGGAAGAGATACAGAATAGCTTTGAAACATACTTTCAAAGGCTATACTCCCAAACTCATGTTGATAGAGGGAAAATGGAACAATTTCTTGAGAAAATTAATCTCCCGAAATTGACGGATGAACAGAGTAACCAACTCGCAGCAGAAATTACAGAGAAAGAAATAAAAGTAGCCATAGCCCACCTCAAACCAGGGAAAGCCCCCGGCCCTGATGGGTTCCCTTCAGAGTGGTATAGGGAAATGGGAGATTCATTGAGCCCTATGTTGCAGTCCACCTTTAAGTGGGTCCTTAAAAAGAATATAATACCCCCCTCCTGGAGAGAAGCAGTAATTTCACTCATTCCAAAGGAGGGGAAGGATAGATCTGAATGTGGCAATTACAGACCGATCAGCGTGTTAAATCAGGACTATAAGATCTTTACACATATACTGGCCAAACGAATAGAAGGACTGTTACCACAAATCATTAGCCTTGACCAAACGGGTTTTATTCGTCAGAGACAAACCCAAGATAATATCAGCCGGACTCTACATGTAATAAGTCATATAATAGAACAGGATTTAGAAGCAGTATTAGTAGACGCAGAAAAGGCGTTTGATTGTGTGAATTGGTCTTTCTTGTTCAGAGTCCTGGATAAGTTTGGTTTTCACAACTCCTTTATTAAGACAATACAAGCTCTTTATGATAACCCAAGGGCCAGACTAAAAATTAACGGTGTAATTTCAAACCCCTTTTCACTGGAACGTGGAACAAGACAGGGTTGCCCTATCAGCCCCCTTTTGTTTGCACTTTTTATCGAACCCCTGAGTCAATGGATCATACAAAATAAGAACATTAAAGGAATACAGATGAGGGGAGGAGAACAAAAGATTTCCTTGTTTGCGGACGACATACTGATACAGGTATCCAGTCCAGAACAATCGCTGGTACATTTGTTTTCACTTTTGGATCAGTACGGATCTTTCACTGGATATAAGTTGAATGTGTCAAAAACACAAATTCTAAGTTTCAATTACAGCCCCTCAGAGAATATGAAGAAAAGTTATAACTTGAGTTGGGAAGCTGACTGTATGAGGTATCTGGGGGTGAATATGCCAGCAGATTTGTCAAAACTGTTCTCATTGAATGTTGTCCCCCTGAACAACAAGATTAGAGAAGACATTAGGAGGTGGGATTTAATACCATTCCTTAATTTTGGTTCTCACATCGAATCTGTTAAAATGGTTGTCCTGCCGAGGTTGTTGTATCTATTTCAGTCCCTCCCACTAGATATACCTGATCACCAGTTCCAGGAGTGGGATAAACTCGCAGGGGTGTCGACCAAGAATAAAATATAAAAATTTACAGTTAGCAAAAATTAAGGGAGGGGTTGCACTTCCATGTTTAAAAGATTATTATATTGCAGCTCAATTGAGACCGTTAGTGTGTTGGTGCAACCCAGATTATAGAGCCAGGTGGAAGGAGTTAGAAGTGGCCATAACAGCAGAGTTCCCAATTCAAGTGGCAATAGGGGATAATGATTTGATGAAGAAATTAATCGATCATGGAAACCCCTGGATTGCGGCACCACTAAAGCTGTGGATTAAGGTAATAACCAGAAAGAATTTGAAGGAGGCGATTAAAGTGTTGAGATGGTGTGCATTTGATCCACATTTCATGCCTAAAAATTTAGATGCAAGATTCAAGGCCTGGAAGACTCATGGACTAACATCATATTGTACTTTCTTGTCTAAGGGTTCAATGAACAGTTTTCAGAACCTGAAGAGACAGTTTGGTCTAAATAATGATGACTTCTTTAGATTCTTACAAGTTCGTCACCATGTTGAACAAATGATAAAGGAGATAAAACAAGAGCAAGGGGAAAATATTCTACTAAAAGTATTTATGGATGCTTATGTTTCAGGTTCAGGCCAAAAAACCATCTCAAGACTCTATAAGGGTTTACAACAAATGAAGGATAGTTCACTGCAGGTAAAACAGAAGTGGGAGAGGGAAGGAAATTTTGTTATAAGCGAAGACGATTGGGAATATTTATGTGAGAAACAATGGAAAACTACAAATTCAACATTATGGAGAGAGTTTTGTTGGAAAACCCTTATTAGATTTTTTATCACACCAGCTCAAAAAAGACACTATTCCAATTCAGCTACGTGTTGGAGGCAGTGTGGATGCCTCGAGGCAAATCATTTCCACATATTTTGGTCTTGTTCAATATTACTGCCTTTCTGGCAAGAGGTCTACAACATTTTGCAAAAAGTATTTCAGACAAATATTACTTTTGAGTTTACTTCTTTATATTTTGGTATTTTACCATCAGAAAATATCTCCGCTAATGATAAATACTTATTTCAGATTCTAAGTGCTGCTTCTAGGAAAGCTATAACAAGGAAATGGTTAAAACTAGAAAGACCAACGGTGGACGAGTGGTTTGAAATCATTTATAACATTTTCAAGATGGAGAGAAATACATTCGCTCTAAGACTGAAACAGGATCTGTTTGTGAAAAGATGGGAAAAATGGATTAGGTACGTCACTCCTGTTCGTCCATCGTTTAATACCAAATCTTATATCATCTCCTTTTGTCTTTTGTAATTTTACTTTTCAACCCCTATGCATCAGTATTTTGTCTTGGAATAGCAGACCTACACCCCAGCATTCTTGTTCTAATCCTAAAGGGTAAAGTTCTAAATGTATGTATTTTATTATTTTCATATTCTGTGTGATTGAGGGGGGGACCAATTTTCCCTATCTGTACAAATAGTAGAACCAGGGATGTTTTACTGTGTAATGCAGAAGTACTTTACATAGGAAAGGAGAAGATTGGAGGTTTGATGTGAATGTACATGTATACCATGAAAATCACAATAAAAACAGAATTGAAAAAAAAATAAACACCATAACCGTGAAGAACAAATACCCCCTGCCATTGCTCGACTCTGCTTTTCACTCCCTGCACCAGGCTACGGTGTTCACTAAGCTTGACCTCCAGAATGCCTACCACCTGGTCCGCATCCAGGAGGGGGACGTATACTCCGTTGGGGCATTTTGAATATTCAGTGATGCCCTTTGGTTTGACTAACGCTTCGGCTGTGTTTCAGGCGCTGGTCAACGACGTGCTGCGGGACATACTCAACAGGTTCATCTTTGTGTACCTGGATGATATCCTGGTTTTCTCCCGGGACCTGGAGGAGCACCGAAACCACGTCAGGTTAGTCCTCCAGAGGCTCCTTGAGAACAGCCTTTTTTGGGTTTCATTATTGAGAAGGGACAGAGCCGCTCTGATCCCGCCAAGGTCCGGGCAGTGGTGGAGTGGCCAGTCCAAGAGAACCGCAAGCAGCTCCAGCGGTTGCTGGGATTCGCAAACTTCTACCGATGCTTCATTCGGGACTTCAGCAAGGTGGTAACCCCTCTCACTCAGCTCACATCAACCTCCCAACCGTTTTCCTGGCCCCCAGAAGCCAATGAGGCTTTTTCTAAGCTTTTTCCAAGCTGTTTTCCTCTGCCCCTGTCCTCATTCACCCTGACCCCTCAAAACAGTTAATTGTGGAGGTTGACGCCTCCGACATGGGGGTTGGCGCTATCGTCTCACAGCATTCTATGAATAAGTTGCATCCCTGTGCTTTTTTTTTCTCACCGTCTGTCTGCTGCAGAACAAAATTATGATGTTGGGAACCATGAGCTGCTTGCAGTAGTGCTGGCCTTGGAAGAGTGGAGGCACTGGCTGGAGGGGGCAGAAGTCCCATTCACTGTCTGGACTGACCACAAGAACCTGGCTTACCTACAAACAGCTAAGCAGCTCAATTCACGGCAGGCCAGGTGGGCCCTCTTCCTGGGGCGTTTTAATTTCACCTTGTCTTACAGACCCGGTTCCTGCAACATTAAGCCAGATGCCCTCTCCCGTCAAGCCCCAGCTGTCCAGCACCCTGCCGGAGACCATCCTGCCTCCCGCCTGCTTCGTCAGAGCTGCCCAGTGGGAGATTGAGAAGCTGGTCAACGAGGCTATCCGGGATGATCCTGGCCCAGGTAACGGACCCGCTAACTGTCTCTTTGTTCCAGAACCCCTGAGGTCACATGTGTTGCAGTGGGGGCATGCGTCCAGTCTGGCGTGTCACCCTGGAGCCGCTCGGACCCTGGAGCTCCTCCGTCAGCGTTTCTGGTGGCCCTCCATCTCCCGTGACACACGCCAGTTCGTGGCTGCCTGCGCCGTCTGTGCCCGCAGTAAGGCTTCCCACCAACCACCTGTTGGGCTGCTCAACCCGATACCCATTCCCAGACGGCCGTGGTCCCACATCACAGTGGATTTTGTTACGGGCCTCCCCCCTTCCGAAGGTAACACAATTATCCATTGTCGACCGGTTCTCCAAGGCTGTGCATTTTGTACCCCCAAACTCCCTTCAACACTGGAGACCGCCAACCTGCTCGTCCTGCATGTTTTCCGCCTCCATGGTATCCCGGTGGACATCATTTCTGATCGGGGTCCCCTATTTTCCTCCCACGTGTGGAAGGCGTTTTGTAGGGCACTGGGGGCGTCGGCCAGCCTCTCTTCCGGGTACCATCCTCAGTCCAACGGCCGGACGGAGCTGGCAAACCAGGACCTGGAGGCTGCCTTGTGTTGCATGTGTGCCCGTCATCCCGCCTCCTGGAGTCTCCAGCTGCCCTGGGTCGAATATGCCCACAACTCCCTCTCCTGTTCTGCGACTGGTGTGTCTCCCTTTATGGTGATGCTGGGGTTCCAGCTGCCTCTGTTTCCATCGCAGGAGGAGGAGGTTGCCGTGCCCTCGGTGCAGGGCCATCTGCGACGGGTGCGCGGGGTGTGGAGGGAGGCCCGAGCCGCATTGCTGAGGTCCGCTGCCAGGAACCAACGGTTGGCTGATCGTCGTCGTGCCCTGGCTCCGGTCTACATACCGTGTCAAAAACTTTGGCTGTCTACCAAGGACCTGCCCTTGCAGGTGGAGTCCCGGAAGCTGACTCCACGGTTCATCGGCACTTTCCCAGTGGAAAAAGTTATCAACCCCTCTGCTGTGCGTCTCAGGTTGCCGGCCTCTCTCTCAGAATCCACCCTACGTTCCATGTCTCCCTGCTCAAGCCTGTCTCCTCTTGTCCCCTGAGCCCTCCGGCCGACCCCCCTCTGCCCCCCCCCGGCTCGTGGATGGTCACCCTGCTTTCTCAGTCAGCCGGATTCTGGACGTCCGGCGCTGTGGCCTGTGGCCGGGCTTCTGGTTGTGACAGTAACTACAGCTGTATTTATCGTTGGAGGTATACTGTTGGTTATGAGGAATTCATCAATCATTCTGAGAAAAAGGGGTGAGATGGTGGACCAGAAATGTTTATAGAACTCAGCAGGGAAGCCATCAGGGTGCTCTATTATTTTCCATTTTATTGAGTTATGAAATTCAGCTGGGGTTAATGGTTGTTCAAGTGAATTAGTTTTTTCTGTTGTTAAATGGGGTAAATTAATATTATTGAGGAATTTATGTATGTCAGAAGCATTTGGGTTGTGAGAGGATGTGTATAAATCTTGATAATAATTCTTAAATACAGTGTTGATATCTTTCAGATTATGGTATGGCTTCCCCAATGAGTCTTTAATTACTATTATAGTTCTATCTTTATTTTGTTTAGCCACATTTGCCAGATATGTGGTTGATTTATTACTGTTTTCAAATGTATTAAGTCTGAGTATTTCAATAAGAAACTTTTTTATTTTATTTAACAGATTGTTCAGTTCCATTTTGTATTTCTGTAGTTCGCAAAAAATGTTATCAGTAGGATTGGTTGCATGAGCATTTTCAAGTTCTTTAATTTTCTTTTCCATTTCAATTTGTGATTTTGTGTCTTTTCGTTTTTTGTATGATGAGTATAAAATTTAAACAGCTTTCCCGGTTTGCCAGAGTAGAGTTGGCGAGGTATTCAAAGAGTCATTCATTTCCATAAAGAATGTCCACTCTCTCTTAAAATAACTGTCAAATTCTTGATCCTCTAGCAGTGATGTGTTGAACCTCCATCTGGAAGAAGTACTAAAAGTTGTCTTTGTGTGCAGTTTAATCGAGACTAGTGCGTGATCACTGATTGTGTTTGGATGGATTTGTGTTTCAAATATATCACAATATAATGAGTCGCTAGTGAGATAAAAGTCAATTCTAGAGTATGTACAGTGTACTTTTGAAAAATGGGTGTATTCTGTCATTAGGATGATTTAGCCTCCAGCTATCACAAAGTCCACAATCCTCCATACACTGTTTTAAAACTATAGTATATTTAAGTGTTCTTATATTTCCAGTTGTGTTTGATTTATCTATTGTTGGATCAAGTATTGTATTGAAATCTGCCCCTATGATTAAGTGTGAGTTGGGTAGATTTTTAAGGATAGAGAAAAGACTGTGAAAGAAAGAGGGGTCATCATTATTAGGGCCATAAAGGTTAACTATTGTGAGAGGGTTGCTATCAATGGATATGTTAACCACTTAACACACGCCCCTGTTTTTTATGCTGTTAGCCTAAACAACATGCCCAAGTTGTGAGCAGCACAGATCCCACATAGGTTGAGACTCAGAGATGTGTCTGGTATCATTGGAAAGGAAACACTCTCAGGATTCTTGTAAAAGTGTCTGTGTGATTCTGTGACTTACTGACAAAGAGTGGCAGAGGTTACAATGATGGGGTTGTTTACTCGCCCATAGGTTTGTCTTTACAATGACATGTGTACAGACATTCAGGGACCTCTCAGCGGGATATAGACACAATGAGGCCACAGCCACAGGTCTTGGCTTCATGCAGTCCAAATTTGGAGTCAAAAGACCAAAAGATGAATTTTTCAGAATTATTTTTCAACAGGTATGTCCATGCGTTTTCCTTAGGTCCTTTTTGGAGACTCCAAATGGACACTTGGTTACCAAAGCTGTATAACCGCAATCAAACACCTATAACTTCACATCCCCTTTGCCTACAATCAAAATCTTGGTCTCTAATGAAAGCTGACGCCATATTATTATTATTATTCATATTATTATTATTATTATTATTATTATTATTACATATAACCATATTTTTTTGTTTGGCCATATCTATCTATCTATCTATCTGTTTGTTTTGGTGTAAGTCATATGTTAAGTCGAAGAAGAACCAACCGTGTACCAAAATGCCGTGTGCGTAATGATATATGGTTCAACTCTTTTACGCACCGGGCGCACCGGAGTTTGTTTATGGACAGCCAAACATAATAGCTTAGTGTCATACACCGTTGGAAACCTCTGACTATTGGCTAAAAGATTATCAACTTCATTTCACCGAATATTTCCATAGGCTAGAACAGCAGTCAATCAAAGCCATGTCGTCATTGTTGTCGGTCACATGTCCTCATTGGCTTTGGAGACATGTACTGCCTAATCCTAAACACCGATTGGCTTGTGTGTGGTGTCGTCAGAAGCAGAAGAGGCTCACGGTCGTAAACATCTAGTCACGTGTACTCTGAGATGGACGTGCAGGTCAGGAAATGACATAAACGGACCGTATATGTTTTGTTATTTGTGTTATTACGTTACGTGTTGGACTAAATACATGTTGACATTTTGAGGAAAGTATTTCGGTTTTATGGAAACGGATTTCATATTTCACAAGAATGGATATTTGGCGAGCTGTACAGAAAGTCCTGAGTCATAAGATGATCGTTGTGGATCAAGGGAAGACTTTGAAGGTATGTAGGCATTATAGCTTTTCTCACTTAGCTCAGGGGCTAGCCGAGCTAATCGCTAATACTATTACGGCTGTGAGCAACCATATAAGTTGTGAGTGGTCTTGAATGAATCAGAACAATCTAAGCTTTCCAACGATGTACGGCATGAGTATATATGTTTAAGGGTTGGTGTTTAAAACATCCAGAAGAACTTGTGGCTACCTCCTAACATCCGTCCCGTCCCGTAGGAGGAACAGCGTGCGTTAAGTGGATAATAATAATATATCGCCCTTCCGGATCTGAAATTTGAATTTGAATTTATTAAAGTATAGCCCCTTGAGATGTAGCATCTCATTTTCAAGGGGGTTCCTAGACATACATATACATAGAACACACAACAACAATACACTACATTACATTATAGACATACATAAGATGACAGATACAAACAAGTGCAGACATTTGCTCACACACTCCCACACACCACCCCTACCCACATAAGTCTAACAAACAGAATAGAGATATTGAATAACATAGTAGGAATAACGAAAATGGAGGAAGAAAGAATAACCATAAATAAATGAATTAATTAATTAAAAACATGAGCAATTTGTTTTAAGATATAAGTATAGTGACATAGTGAAAAGAGGTAATAGAACGCAAAGAAGGAGGGAGATCATTCCAATCCGATGGGGCTTTATATTGGAACAAAGAAAAAAGGGAAGTTCATATGTCTGAGTGGGTATGGCAAATTGTATGGAATCATAAGTTCTTTTCAATAAGGAGGACAATTGAAATAAATACATTTGAAAAGAAAATGAAACCAATGAGATTGTCTTCTTGATTTGGGTTGTAACCAGTTCAATGAATCAAACATGAGACAATGATGTGTTCTCAAAACAAATCTACATAAGGAATTGAATAATATAGTCAGAGATTTAAGATGAGTGTCTGAAGTGTTTTGATAAACAATATCAACATAGTCAACAAGTGGTAGTATCAGTTGTGTGATTGACCTTTTTTGACATGAAATGTGAAACAGTTGATTGAACGGTAAAGTGAAGCGAGACAACCATATGCTTTTTTTAACAATGTAATCAATATGAGGTTTAAAGGTGAGTTTGGGGTCAATCCAAAGTCCAAGATATTTGAATTTGTCAACTTTGTCAACAGGGGATCCATCAGAAAAATAAATCTGAAAATCAACTGACTGCGGTCGGAGATGATGTGTATTGAAAATCCTATATCGAAATCAGACTGTAAAGGGTTCTGGATTTGTGCTATATCAGATTTAGAGGTGTATATAACATCATCAGCATATAAGTGGGTATGACAGTTTGAGCAAATACAATTCAATAATTAAGAAGTCAGACTGATGACCTTGAAAAACAACACATTGACGACGATTATGGAGATAAGCATTAACCAGAGAAGAGCATTTTGATCGAGACCAATTGCAAAAAGTTTATCAAGAAGCAAATAGTGGTCAATCAAAGGCCTTAGACAGATCAATGAAAATTGCACCAGTAAAATGACCCTTGTCAAAGGAGGTGAACACATCATTGTCAGGGTCTGTCGTGTCTGTTTCCTGTTTTATTTTGACAGTCTAGTCTCTGTGCTCACTTCCTGTTCCCCGTGTGATTACCTGTCCCCGCCCTTATGTGTTTCACCTGTGTCTCATTATCCCTTCCCTCCTGTGTGTATATAACCAGTGCTCCCCTGTGTGTCAGTGCCAGAATGTCTTGTCTCCCCGAGCAGCGTCCCAGCCGTGTGTTTCTTGTGCGAGAATCTTCCTGTGTCTGCCTGTGTTTCCGAGTCTTCATTTCCTGTGTTGGAACCTCTGCTGTTCTGGATTTTGGACCCTTGGACTGAATAAATATATATTGAGAACTGATTCTGTCTGCCTGCCTGCATTTGTGTCCGCCAGTCTCTGTGACCTGACAGAACATTCTGGCCACAATGGACACAGCAGAGCAGGGCTCTGTGCTCGCTGCCCTCGAAGGGCAGGATCGTCGGCTCAGACAACAGAATAAGGAGATTGAACAGATGCATCGGGCTGTGGCAGAAGCTTCCCAGCGCAGTGAAGTGGCGTGCGAAACAGTTACCACTCAGCTCACCTACGTCATCGGGCAGCTTCGAGCCATGGGCCACTCTCTCCTCTCAGTCAGCTGACCTCCTGCGCCAGCCTCATCGTCAGCTCCAGCACCAGAAGCAGGACCTGTCCGGCTCTCCAGTCCGGAAAGATTCTCTGGGGAATCTGATTACTGCTGCCCCTTCCTCTCTCATTGTGAGCTCCATTTTGAGTTGCAGCCCGCCGCCTCCCCCTCAGATCGAGCCAAAATAGCCTTCATCATCTCCTACTTATCAGGGAGAGCCAGGGCTTGGGCCACTGCGGAATGGAGCCGGTGATCTGCAGTATGTAACTCTCTTTCTCTCTTCCTCGACACTTTCAAGCAAATTTTCCACTCTACTCTTCCCGCTAGAGAAGCTGCTAGAGCTCTACACTCCCTGAGCCAAGGAAGACGATCTGTGATGGACTATGCCATAGAGTTCCGCACGTTAGCCGCAGACAGCGGTTGGAATCAATCTGCCTTGGTGGACGCCTTCTTTAATGGACTCTCCGAGGCCCTGAAGGATCATCTCACTCCTCTGGACCTGCCCGTGGAGCTGGATGCCTTCGTCGCCCTAGCCTCCCGTATCGACAAGAGACTGAGGTATAGGCAGAAAGGTCGCCCCATCAGGGAACCGGACCAGCTCGGCACCCCTCCCCAAGCTTCGGCCTCCATGAGCAGCTCACCTCCCAATGCGGTTCCGGAGCCAATGGAGGTTGGGCGTACCCGCCTCACCCCCGCCGAACGTCACCGTCGGATGATGGAAGGTCGGTGCATATACTGTGCCCAGCGGGGTCATTTCATTGCCTGATGCCCTCTACGTGGTTCCCTACCTGCTCCCCCCTCTAGGCCCCTGGTGAGTGTTACCACCCTTAAAAACAAAGCTCAGAGACATTTAACAAAGGTGAAACTAACCTCTGCCTCTTCTACTCTGCACGGTTCAGCATTAATTGATTCAGGTGCGGATTCTAACCTGATGGATTCCCGTTTATCCCAGAGCCTAGGCGCCTCAGATGAGCCGCTGCATACACCTCTCCTTGCCACTGCTCTTGACGGCAGGCTTCTTGCCACCGTTACTCACCCGACCTCCCCCATCCAGATGTGCCTCCCCGACGGACATGTGGAAACCCTCCGTTTTCAACTTTATAACTCTGAGATGCATCCCCTGATCCTCGGGTACCCCTGGCTGATCCAGCACAACCCACACCTCAACTGGGCAACTGGTCAGGTAATTGGGTGGAAAAAAGACTGCTACAAAAACTCTTTCCATGACCTCGACTCTAATCTCTCTACTCTGAGTAAGACACAGTCAACGGACTCTCCTGACCTGACGGTTGTCCCAGGCTGTTACCATGACTTACAAGAAGTCTTCAGTAAAAGCAGAGCTACTTCCCTTCCTCCCCATCGTGATTATGACTGTGCTATTGACCTCCTCCCCGGCGCACCCATTCCTAAGGGCCGGTTGTACTCTCTGTCCGCAGCCGAGAGAAAGGCTATGGAGGACTACATTAATGACTCCCTCGCAGCAGGGCTAATTCGGCCCTCCTCCTCTCCAGCTCGAGCAGGGTTCTTCTTCGTAGAGAAGAAGGACAAGAGTCTAAGACCATAGACTACTCCCCACTCAACAACATTACAACTAAGAACAGTTACCCCCTCCCACTAATGTCTTCTGTTTTGATGTCCTCAGGGGTGCCAATTTGCGGAACGCGTATCACTTAATACGCATCCGGGAGGGGGATGAATGGAAAACAGCTTTCAATATGCCCATTGGCCACTATGAGTACTTGGTCATGACTTTGGATTGGCAGTCTTCCAAGCCCTAGTGAACGACGTCCGGAGGGACCTCCTGAATCAAACTGTTTTTGTATATCTTGATGATATCCTTATTTTTTTCCCCCGACGAAGAGTCTCATGTTCGGATCGTACGGGAAGTTTTGAAAAGACTGTTAAGTCTGAACTGAAGAAATGAACTGTTTGTGTAAGCAGAAAAGTGTGAATTCCACAGGAAACAAGTGTCCTTTCTGGGGTACGTGATCTCCCATGATCAATTGGAAATGGACCCCGGAAAAGTCTGGGCGGTGGCAGAGTAGCCCACCCCCACCTCCTGAAAAGACATACAACGTTTTCTCGGTTTCGCAAACTTCTACCTAAGTTCATTAGAAACTTTAGCTCAGTGGCCGCCCCTTTAAGTGCCTTAACCTCTCCCAAGGTTTCGTTTCAGTGGTCTCAATCCTCCGAGGAGGCGTTCCAGCGCCTGAAGAAGCTCTTCACCGCAGCTCCGGTCCTCACCCTACCCTCAGTCGATCAACAGTTCGTCGTGGAAGTGGACGCCTCCAGCTCCGGAGTGGGGGCTGTCTTGTCCCAGAGATCAGGTATGGATAATAAGATCCACCCCTGTGCTTTCCTTTCCCGAAGGTTATCCGAAGCAGAGAGAAACTACTCAGTGGGGGACCACCTTTTGGCTGTAAAAGTGGCGCTGGAAGAGTGGAGGCACTGGCTAGAGGGGGCGGCCCAACCATTCCCCGTGTGGACAGACCACAGGAATCTGGAATACCTCAAGAGTGCCAAGAGGCTCAATGCCAGTCAAGCCAGGGCGGGGGTCTCATTATCCCTTCCCTCCTGTGTGTGTATATAACCAGTGCTCCCCTGTGTGTCAGTGCCAGAATGTCTTGTCTCCCCAAGCAGCGTCCCAGCCGTGTGTTTCTTTTGCGAGAATCTGCCTGTGTTTCCGAGTCTTCATCTCCTGTGTTGTGTAACAGTCGAATATATGAAATGTGCCTTTAACGTGTGTCGCTCAACAGTGATGTCATCAAGCAGTGTCTATTGTTTTATTGAGCTAGTTGAGAGCGCGCACTACGCTGGTCGGATTGTGTATATGCGAGTGTAGCGGTTGTGTACTCTATCTCTGTTGCGTTGTGTTATTGAAGAAGCACCACCACCGTGACTTTCGGCATCAACCAGCCATTTATTCTGATGGTAAAAGGAATGATATCCCACAGTCAGTCTCTCACATGAACTTCTCAAAAATGCTAAAATAAAACAACATAAAACAAGGTAAGTTTGACTTGGTGTTAGCTAGCAGCTACTACTATTTACACACAGAGCTTGGCTAGCAAACCACCGATAACGTGGTGCACTCAACACCCTGACATAAACAATTCAAAACAATGGTAACATGCACATACAGTATTTTAAGGCTTACGTCCGCATACAAGATACAAAACCCACTTTTAGCCATAGAAACAAGGTTAATAGCTCTATTTTTACAGAGCTGATAAAATGTACACCTACCACAGAGACGGCATTCACAGACTGTACCTGAGTTTAGGACGCACCCCTAAAATCTACAGGGACCCAGCAGAGGGCGCTGCACTCATGTTACTCACATAATCTCTGTGGTAATAGCCATTATTCTCAGATAAAATAAATAATAAAATAATAGAATGTACAACACAATAGGAAATGGACAAATGGCCAATAATACATTTAAATCTGTGCAAATATATATTAAAAACAGGACAGTTAGAGATGGCAAGTGGAATCATTAACTCCATTACACTCCCCCCTACTGATCTCCACTTGCCCACCCCAGGCCAATCAAAAACAAACAAAAAAAGTCTCGTCAGGCGCTGCAGATCTGGCACAGTCATGTCCATCAACATCAAGCACAGCAGTTGACTGACCTCCAGTGGAGACTGGAAGCTGAGAGATCCAACTGATAGTCCTGTCCTCCGATCCACATTCAGGCAGCAAAGCAGAACCCCTATGAACCGCTCCCATCACAGACTCATCCACAGAACCATCAGCCAGATCATCCACAGAAGAGCCAATGTCTTCAGGCTCAGTTGAAACAGGCAGGAAGTTCACGGGCATAATAAGGTTCCTGTGGACCACTTTCTCCTGGTCCGTTGCACAGTTCCTGAGTCTGAAGGTGTGAGTGTTCTCGTGTTTCTCCACAACAGTGTATAGGTGACTCTCCCAGCGATCAGCCAGCTTCCTCCGACCCCGTTCCCCTTTGTTAGCCAACAGGACTCTGTCTCCGACATCTACAGGGGCACCCCTCAGCTTGCGGTTGTAAAGGTGAGTCTGCCTCTCTTGTTGTTTTGTGGTTGAAATCTGAGCGATCCTGATAGCCTCTGTCAAGTCACGTCTGAGACACTGGACATAATTATCGTAATCCACCACCTGATCATCCATAAGCACAGACTGAAACATCATGTCCACAGGCAACCTGGGGGTCCTGCCGAACATCAGTTGAAAGGGAGCAAAGCCTGTGGTTTCATGCATTGTTGCATTGTAGGAGAAGGTGAAGGAGCACAGGAGCTGAGGCCATTTGTGCTTGGCTCGGGGTGGAAGGGCTCTGATCATATTCCCCAGGGTGCGATTGAACCGTTCTACTACTCCGTTGCCCATGGGGTGGTAAGGTGTTGTATGTGATTTTTCAACACCAGCAACATGGAGCATCTCTGCAATCAGGCTGCTTTCAAAGTTCGCACCCTGATCTGAATGCACCCGTTCCGGGAAGCCATAGACACAAAAGAAATTGTTCCAGAGCTGATGAGCGACAGCCTTAGCCGACTGGTTGGGACAGAGGTAGGCCTGAGCCAGCTTAGTGAAATGGTCAGTTACAACGAGTACATCACGAGACTTGTTGGTTGAGTCCTCAGCTGACCAAAAGTCAATGCATACCAGCTCAAGAGGTCTGAAGGTCTTAACACTCTCGAGTGGTGCCCTGGCCTCAGGTTCAGGAGACTTACTGACCACACAACAGCGGCAGCGCTGCACATACTCCTTGACATCCTCTTCCATCCCAAGCCAGTAGAACCGCTGTCCAGCCAGGTAGAGCGTCCGCCTCTGCCCTTGGTGACCTGCTTCATCATGAATGCCTTTCAAGACTTTCTCTTTCAAAGTAGAGGGCACAACGTACTGGTAAGTTTTTCTTTTCGTAACAGCATCCTTGGATGTGCGATACAAAACACCAGCGTTGATGGTGAGCTGGTCCCAGCGTCGGAGGAGCCTCGGAGCCTCAACAGGCTCATGTGGGCGTTCACGTCGTGACGGCCGTCGCTGACGTTCCACAAAGTAAAGCACCCGACTCAAGCACGGATCAGCTCGTTGCATCAATGTCAGTTTGTCACTAGGCAAAGGGCGGAAATCAGACAGCCCAGATGGCTGAAGGGACTGAGTGAGTTGAGGCAAGAGGAAAGCATGAGGGGGCAAGCAGTTCTTTTCCAAGGAATGTTCCAGAACAGCAGACACTGCCTGTGAGGAGATAGACGGATGCTGGGGCGCCGCTACTGCACTGTTGGAGGCCACAGCCAAGGGAAGATGTTGTAGGCGGCTGAGCGGGTCACAGGACAACCGGAAAGCATCCTGCACATGGTCAAGGTCCAAGGCCTTTGCTTCCTCCATGAGTGCACCATAGGGAACTGTTGTGAGGCGATGGAGAACACTGGGGTGCACAAATGGTTCACGGCTGAGGGCGTCCGCCACCACATTCTTAGGACCGGGAATGTATCTGATGTCAAAATCATATGGGGCCAGTTTCGACACCCATCTCTGCTCACAGGCATCCAACTTCGGCTTGCTGAGAATGTAAGTGAGCGGGTTGTTGTCGGTCCATACAGTGAACTGGTGGCCTCTCAACCAATGGCTGAATTTGTCACAAACAGCCCACTTCAGTGAGAGGAATTCCAGCCTGTGTGCTGGATAGCGAGACTGGGCATAGTTGAGCGATTTGCTGGCAAACGCAATGGGCCGTGCAACATCGACACCATCAACCAGCTGAGACAGCACAGCCCCGAGGCCATTGGAGGAGGCATCAACGGACAGCAGAAACGGCTTACTGAAGTTGGGATGAGCAAGAATGGCATTATCTAGCAAAGCCTGTTTCAGCTTCCTGATAGCTTCACTGCACGACAGAGTCCAATCAGCAGAAGAGAGGTTCCTAGACCCATGTCGGTTCCTCTTACCCTTGGCACGCCGTGGCCCCTTCACACCAGATGTTAGCGCGAACAAAGGCTTGCTGATACCAGAGTACCCCTCAAAGAACTGTTGATAAAACCCCACCATCCCAAGGAAGGATCTGATCTTGGTGGGAGAGGGGATGTTGGTGCCCTCCTCCATCAAATCCTTCTCCTCCAAGTCAACAATTCGTCACGACATGCCCAAGAAACTTCACAGAAGGCCTCATGAAGTGGCACTTCCTGGGGGCCAACTTCAGGTTGTGCACCTTCAACCTCTCGAACACCATCTCCAACCTCTGCAATGCCAGCTGTTCATTGGGAGCAAACACAAGGATGTCATCAAGATAACACAAGAGGCTCAAAAAGTTTTGATCACCAAAAATAGCCATCATCATCGTCATGAACGTGGCTGGGCTGTTGCAAAGCCCCTGTGGGAGCCTGTTGTACTCATATAGCCCAAACGGAGAGGTGAATGTGGTGAACTTCTTGTCCTCCTCATGGACCTCCACATTATAATAACCAGAGGTCAGGTCCATGGTCGAGAAGAACGCATTCCCCCCCAGGGCGGCCAAGGCATCAGCCTGGTGAGGCAAGGGATGTGCGTCACGGACAGTGCGTGCATTCAGCCACCGGAAATCAGTGCAAAGTCGCAGGTCGCCGTTCTTTTTCCAGACAAGAACAAGAGGTGAGGCATACTCGCTTGTAGACTTCCTTATAATGTCACGTTCCTCCATCTCATTTAAAGCCACCCTTAGCTTCTCATAGTGTGATGGGGACAGGCGGCGATAGGGGAGTCTGAAGGGTTTGCTGTCACTCAGTCGGATGCGGTGGACAAAATCTGTGGCTTTTCTGCAGTCCAACCTGTGGCGAGAGAAGATGGACTCTTACCTAGCCAGCAGATCAACAAGCTTTGACTTCCAGAAAGGAAACAGGTGACTCTCGTCAATATCAATGTCCTGCAGCCCCAAGTCAGCGAGAGTGGAATTAAAGGGCCGATGTGCAGAAAAGTCTGGGTCAACAGTCAAGCTCTTCTCACTGCCTGTGTCAGTCTGGTCAGCTGTCTTGGTCACTGTGCACTTCACGTCATCAGGTAAGTCATTTACATACAGGTAGTCTGTGTCAAAGTCTTCCAGTGCCACACATGGCGACACATCCGCAATCTTGCAGTTGCGTCTCAGAGTCACTGGTCTAGAGGAGGGGTTAATGACTTTTACTGGGATCCATCCGTCACCCCACAGTGGTGTCACAATGCGACCCACCATCACTGAGCGAGGCACAGTTTGTGACTCACTCCGCTCTACAATGACTGTGCTGCCAGCAGAGAGGCATATATGAGTAGGCAGGCGGCCCCAAACTAAGTGTTCCGTCATGGGCTCCAGGGTCACAGCATGCTTGAGTTTAACAGTGCCCACCTTGTCAGAACACTCATTGCCCCTCCATTGCTCCACGTTGGCTAACAACTGTAGTAGGGGCTGTTCCTTCTCAAACGTCTGGTCTGCAAGTGACACTTTATCCCAGAAATCTCCAGACTGCTTCATCACTCGAATGAGATGCTTGATGACGTTGCTGCCAAGGATAAGATCATCACTCTGGCCTTCCACAATGAGCGTTGGCACGGAGACATGACAATCAAGCATTTCCATCCGCAGCTCACACACTCCCAAAGGGTTAGTCCTCAAACCCCCACATCCAATGAAAACAACTGACGTGGGAGAGACTGAGCCAGGAGAAATTACCTTGGCCTGCTCAAGGAGAGGGAGCACACGGGAGCTCAAGGAACAGGCCATGGAGCCACTGTCCAACATGGCACGCAGTTCTACAGCACCATGGACCAACACATCAGTATAGAAAAGGTCATCCGTTGCAGAGAGTCTCTGAGTATTTTGATATATCACTGTTGTGTCATTACCCACTGTAGCACAGAACTGTGAGTAGACGGATTCAAGGTCAACCTCTTCATCTTTTGGGGACATGTCATCTGGCCCTCCACTAGTCCCCGCCTCATGTGGGCCAGTTAGTTTCCCTGCTGAGATGGACCGCCAGACTGAGCAGCAGATGAGTCAGTGACGGGAGCGACAGGGCAAGTCACAGCCTGATGTCCAGCAGCATGACAGCGGAAGCAAAGTCATTCACTCCTGCAGTGGGACACTGTGTCATGCTCATCACTCCCACAAAGGACACATGGACCCCGAGACCTGGTGCGGCTGCCATTTCCAGAACGAAGAGGCCTGGAACGCTGAGAGGTCTCCCTTTTCAGTAAGCGTTCAAGCAGAGTGATGACATGTTCAAGAGACTGACCCTCACTCGGAAATGGTTGACCAGCTGCACCGGCCAGAGGAGTGGGGAGGCTCTCTGTAGAGTGAACATTGCTGTGAAGGACCCTCACAGCCTGGGTGGGATGCAAGCTGTCAGCAGGGCCCACTGGCTGATGCTGCTGAAGGTGTCTCTTGCGGTGATGCTCATCCAAACGCACTTGAACACTCCTCCAGTGGCTAACAGCTGAAGACAAAAGAAAGCTCAGGATCGGGACAGTGAGAGATGAACATGACTGTCACTTCACGAGCAGGGTTGTCAAGTATTTTACCTTGTCTCTTTAGTCCATCTGCAGCCATGTCGATGGCTTTATTAAGCCGAATCCAGTAATCAACAGCAGTCTCACTTGTGAAGGGCTTTGTGTCATAAAAGTCAGCAAGAGGCATGAAAGAGGTGATAGAGTCACTGAAGTGCTGTCTGAGTATGTCGAACACAGGTTGAGGGCCTGACTTCAAGTCCATAGATGGCTTGCTACGTAGCCCTATTTTCACAACGTCCCGGGCTTTCCCCCGTAGCCTGCTCAATACCTCCTCTACCTGGTCACACAGCTCAACACCCTTCCTGCTCAGATAAATCCTAACAGACTCCTCCCACTCAGAGACTGTAAGTTTGTCAGTACTGTCCCCCCTGAAGTGATGCGGTTCATAGCTATCATGGCTCACCGTCAGGTTAACCTTAGAAAAATCAGCCGTGGATGAATGACACACATTAACATCACTAGCTGGAATGGACTTAAGGCATGAGACAATATTTTCGCCAATACTGGTCCCTATTTGTTTTACCAAGTCACTGAGAACAGTCAATGGCACGTGTTCAACATCCTGACCAGAAGGTGCAGACTGTCCGATTGCACCTACATGAGTAACATCATAAGTGTCATCACACACATCATTGCCTTTAGCATGATGAGGAGTAGATGTGACAGGTTTTTCCCCAGCGGGCCCCCCTGCAGCTGCAAGCTAACTAAACCAAAATTTTGAGCCCCTCCCAAAACCTGACAAATTAGGCCCATCCATTGTCAATTAAACAGATGCACTTTTCCTGTATAATCACTGTCTTGACTTTAAACCGTAGAAAAAAAATATAATATATAAAATATAGTTTACACTCAACTTACACACACAAAAAACGTTGTAACTCTAAGACAAAGAAAATGAAATAAAAAAATTAAAAAATCCACTTAGAATTTACACCCACAGATTACCATCACATAAATACAGCGATATAACAGTGTAAAGGTTTCTGTTTTTTTTCTTTGTTAGTTAGTTGTTTTTTTTTGTTGTTTTTTTTGTGGTTAGACCTCCAAACACAAAAATAAGTCCATACAAAGCAAAATAACAGATTACCAGTCACAATTGCGACTCATGGCACCAGGGGAAGCCGACTGAATCACAGGCAGAGTAGATGCAGCACGATGAAACGTCTGCCCGTGCAGATACCGCAGCAGCGAGCAGCAGCGAGGAGTAGACCGGAGCAGCACGGAGCTCTATCTCTGTTGCGTTGTGTTATTGAAGAAGCACCACCACCGTGACTTTCGGCATCAACCAGCCATTTATTCTGATGGTAAAAGGAGTAATATCCCACAGTCAGTCTCTCACATGAACTTATTCTGACTTTAGTTCCCCCCAGATTGACTGTGTTGTGGATAGTGCTGCAGACTCACTGAGAAAAACTCTGAACTCCATCGCCCCTCTAAAAAAGAAGGTAATTAAACAACAGAGAACAGCTCCATGGTACAATTCCCAAACCAGACAATTAAAACAAACTTCACGAAAATTAGAAAGACTATGGCGTTCTACTAAATCAGAAGAATCTCACTTAGCCTGGCAAAACAGTCTTAAAGCATATAAGAAGGCCCTCCGTAACGCCAGAGTCGCCTACTACTCATCACTGATAGAGGAGAATAAAAACAGTCCAAGGTTTCTTTTCAGTACTTTGGCTAAACTGACAAAGAGCCACAATACTACTGATCCATGTATTCCTTTAACTCTCAGTAGTGATGACTTCATGAGTTTCTTTAATGATAAAATTGTAACCATTAGGGACAAAATCAATCACCTCTTGCCCTCAATAAACTCTGATTCATCTTCTAACACAGAATACCTAGACATCGCTGTTAAACCTGATACCTTAGACTGCTTCTCTCCAGTCAACCTTACAGAATTAACTTCAATGATTACTTCATCGAAACCATCAACTTGTCTCTTAGACCCGATTCCAACTAGGCTGCTCAAGGAAGTATTCCCCTCAGTTAGCACTTCCTTGTTAGATATGATTAATCTGTCTCTGGTGACAGGTTATGTACCACAGTCCTTTAAGGTAGCTGTAATTAAACCACTTCTTAAAAAGCCTACTCTTGATTCAGAGGTTCTAGCCAACTACAGGCCGATATCAAACCTTCCCTTTCTCTCTAAGATCCTTGAGAAAGCAGATGCTAATCAGCTGTGTAACTTTCTCCATAGTAACAGTTTATTT
Source organism: Scomber japonicus (assembly GCF_027409825.1). Classification (NCBI taxonomy): domain Eukaryota; kingdom Metazoa; phylum Chordata; class Actinopteri; order Scombriformes; family Scombridae; genus Scomber; species Scomber japonicus. The sequence goes on along the minus strand of NC_070586.1, from coordinate 39,751,081 downwards.
GAGAATTTTCAGTCTGGATTTAGAGCTCATCATAGCACAGAGACCGCACTAGTAAAAGTTACAAATGACCTTTTAACCTCATCAGATAATGGACTTCTCTCTGTTCTCATCCTGTTAGACCTTAGTGCTGCCTTTGATACTATTGATCATCAAATCCTGCTGCAGAGACTTGAACATTTAATTGGCATTAAAGAAACCGCATTGAAATGGTTTAAATCATATCTATCTGATAGATTTCAGTTTGTAAATGTTCATGATAAATCCTCCATGCAAACAAAAGTTAGATATGGTGTTCCTCAAGGTTCAGTGCTTGAACCAATACTATTCTCCTTATATATGCTTCCTTTAGGAAACATTATCCGGAATCACTCAATAAATTTTCATTGTTATGCAGATGATACTCAATTATACCTATCAATAAAGCCTAATGAAACTAACCAATTATCTAAACTACAAAAATGCATTAAGGACATAAAAGCCTGGATGACCTGCAACTTCCTGTTATTAAACTCAGAAAAAACTGAAGTTATTGTGCTTGGCCCTAAACACCTTAGAAATTCACTATCAAACGACATAATTACTCTGGATGGCATTACTCTGGCCTCCAGCTCCACTGTAAGGAACCTAGGAGTTATCTTTGATCAGGATCTGTCCTTTAATTCCCACATAAAACAAATTTCAAGGACTGCCTTCTTTCATCTGCGTAATATTGCAAAAATTAGACACATCCTGTCTCAAAATGATGCTGAAAAACTAGTCCATGCATTTGTTACTTCTAGGCTGGACTACTGCAATTCATTATTATCAGGCTGTCCTAACAAGTCTCTAAAGACTCTCCAGCTGGTCCAGAATGCAGCTGCTCGTGTTCTGACAAAAACTAGAAAGAGAGATCATATTACTCCCATCTTGGCTTCACTGCATTGGCTTCCCGTAAAATTCAGAATAGAATTCAAAATCCTCCTCCTCACCTTCAAAGCTCTTAATGGTCAGGCCCCATCATATCTCAAAGAACTGATAGTACCTTATGTACCTACTAGAAGACTGCGCTCCCAGCATGCAGGTCTACTTGTGGTTCCTAATATCTCTAAAAGTAGAACAGGAGGTAGAGCCTTCAGCTATCAGGCTCCTCTCCTGTGGAACCATCTTCCAGATTTGGTCCGGGGGGCAGACACCCTCTCTACATTTAAGAGTAGGCTTAAAACTTTCCTTTTTGATAAAGCTTATAGTTAGGGCTCTTTGAGCTCTTAACTTATGCTGCCATAGGCTTAGATTGCCGGGGGACCCCCACCCCCATGATGCACTGGGCCTCTCTCTCCTCCTCCTCCCTCTCTCTCTCTCTATCTATCTATATCCATTAACACTCATGTTCTATTAATGCATTCAATAACCTAAACTTCTTCCCCGGAAGTTGTCTTTCTGGTTTCTGGTTTCTGGCTCTGCTTTCTCGTCCTACAAGTAATCTGGGCCTGTAGACGTCCGGATGACGGATTCCAGTCCCGGACCATCTGGCTCCATTGTTGATTTTCATTGTGCCTCTCTCCTCTATCCTTCCTTTCTCTCCTCTCAACCCCAACCGGTCGAGGCAGATGTCCGCCCACTTCTGAGTCTGGTTCTGCCTGAGGTTTCTTCCTGTTAAAAGGGAGTTTTTTCTCGCCACTGTTGCTCATGTGGGAATGTTGGGTCTCTTTAAAGTTAAAACCTGAAGAGTTTGGTTTAGAACCTGCTCTATGTGTAAAGTGCCTTGAGATAACTTTGTTGTGATTTGGCGCTATACAAATAAAGATTGATTGATTGATTGATTGATTGATTGATGAACTTCTCAAAAATGCACAGAGACGGCATTCACAGACTGTCACTTGAGTTACAGGAAGATTAAATAAACAATACCGCATACCTGATGGTAAAAGGAGTGATATCCCACAGTCAGTCTCTCACATGACCTTCTCAAAAATGCTAAAATAAAACAACATAAAACAAGGTAAGTTTGACTTGGTGTTAGCTAGCAGCTACTACTATTTACACACAGAGCTTGGCTAGCAAACCACCGATAACGTGGTGCACTCAACACCCTGACATAAACAATTCAAAACAATGGTAACATGCACATACAGTATTTTAAGGCTTACGTCCGCATACAAGATACAGAACCCACTTTTAGCCATAGAAACAAGGTTAATAGCTCTATTTTTACAGAGCTGATAAAATGTACACCTACCACAGAGACGGCATTCACAGACTGTACCTGAGTTTAGGACGCACCCCTCAAATCTACAGGGACCCAGCAGAGGGCGCTGCACTCATGTTACTCACATAATCTCTGTGGTAATAGCCATTATTCTCAGATAAAATAAATAATAAAATAATAGAATGTACAACACAATAGGAAATGGAAAAATGGCCAATAATAAATTTAAATCTGTGCAAATATATATTAAAAACAGGACAGTTAGAGATGGCAAGTGGAATCATTAACTCCATTACACGAGTTCCTGCTTTTTCTCTATCTCTCAACTCAAGTGACAATAATAAGTCCGTGTGGTAACTATTTTTGTTCATGTATGAAGATATAGTAGCCGTACAACCGGGCTTGGTACGGTTGGCGTATTTTAAGTTTGTGTATGAATAAACGACGAGCATTTGTGAAATCCCACACACGTGAGTCCCTCTCACTCCAAGCTACACACAGACCCAAAATCGTCACAGTTGGAACCTCTGCTGTTTTGGATTTTGGACCCTTGGACTGAATAAATGTATATTGAGAACTGATTCTGTCTGCCTGCCTGCATTTGTGTCCGCCAGTCTCTGTGACCTGACAATCATTTGTAAATTTCAACAAGGCTGTGGCAGTGGGAAAATTTGGTCTGAATCCTGACTGAAAAGACGATAGAATATTGTATGAATTTAAGTACTGAGACAGCTGGTTAAAAATAAGCTTTTCAAAAGTTTTTGCGATTGTGCAAATAATAGAAATAAGGCGATAGTTGTTTGAATCAGACGAATCACCTCCTCTGAAAACGGGAGTAACCTTAGCACATTTCCAGATCGAGGGGATTGAACAGGTGGACAGAGAAACATTAAACAGGTCAGCAAGGGGATACATCAGGACATGACCAGCAAGTTTGATAAATTTAACTTCGAGGCCATCAGGACCAGCACTAGTGTTATCTCTCAGTTTGACTGTGACAGTCTTCATCGGAGCATGTTTCTCAATAAAAGTGTTTATTTCAGAGTAAAAGAAGTTCCATGCTTCCTCAATGTAAGGAATTAACTGAAATCTATCCCAATTAATAGAAATCAAATCATAAATGAAATTATCTTCATTAATATGTTTACATTGTCTGAACGTAATAAATTTGGGAGGAGAACGAGGAACCTTTATTTTCCAAACACAGAAAATAATAGAATGATCACTTAAACAATAAGACATGACTCCAGACTTGACTATTCTGTCGGGATTAGAGACGAGGATCCAGTCAAGCAGAGATGAGGATCTATAGTCAACTCTAGTGGGTTCATTAATGAGCTGTGTGAGATGTACACCATCAAACAAGTTTCTGTCCTTATGAGAAGAACAATGAAGCCAGTAACTGTTGAAGTCACCAAGAATTATTAGTTCATTATGTCTCCCAAGAGAATTAATAGTAGATAAAATGCACATGGCAGAATCAGCAGGGGCTGAGGGAGGCCTGTAAATGTTGCCAATTGTTCACTGTTTGTTTTCATGAAAAATTATATTAATGAAAAGACATTCAAAGTTAAATGGCTCAACAGTAGGACTGATGTGATGTGAACTAAATTTGATGCGACATATGTTGCCACGCCACCACCTCTGGAGGACCTATCAGCTCTATATAACACAAAGTTTTCAATTTCTATTTCATCATCTGTGATGTTATCATGAAGCCATGTCTCAGAAATAGTAATAATGTTTGGTTTATGACGAGTAAATGTCAATTTTTGACAAGACTCCGAATGTTTAGGTGAATAATCTTTAGTCCTTTCACTAAATCAATTGTGTCTTATAGAAAAAAAATGACATTTCAGATGAAAAAGTTTGAGTGGGGGGAGATAAAGTGATGAGAGCGGGCAGCAAGGACAAGAATAGACAGAACACACACTTACACACATAAACACACACACACACACACACACACGTACAATGTAGTAACACCTTGAATAGGTCTTAAATCAAAGACTCAGATTGCAATATTATGCCAGTAGAAATAAGGGCCCTATTTAATTCAAAATATGCAGACAAAAAATAAATAAATAAAATAAATAATATGGCCTACATTTTAATATCATGCAGCTTATAATCATGCAGCCGCAGAGAAAAAATGTGGAACAAAAGGTTATTAGGCCAATAGGACATCAAGAGGCAATAATAATGAAAGAGACAGCAATCAGCCTTATTGACAGTTATAGGCAAAGGTCTCACAACAGTATCTGCTGGAACCTGGTAACCTGACTTCACTGGCGGAGCAGTATACGTAAACACACAGTGGAAACTCACACACAAGTGATATACAGTAGATCCATGGCAAAAAAGTTGATTTAGCAAGTAAAAAAACAAAAGAGTAAGAAACTAAAAGGCACCAAGGAAGAGTAATGACTCAACAATGTTCCGGTCATGTGGGGAGATCCAAGAGTGAAAGTTTGCAGGCAAGAATTGGATATTAGCTGCCAACATTAGCAGGATGAGTTACTCACAGGGCTGTCATGGAGACAGACCGGTGGAATCCATGGATCTATCCATGGTGGAGTCACTGAAGAAAGTCTCTGCATCATCGGCGCTTCTGAAGAACTTTGGCTTTCCATCCACAATCACTCTAAGCCAGTGGTTCCCAAACTGTGTGCCGTGGCACACTGGTGTGCCTTGAGGTAAGTCCAAGTGTGCCGTGGGATTTTGTGACAACCATAGCCTACTGCAATATAGTATACAACTAGACAAAAATAATTATTTTAATTTACTATACTACTTTGAATGCACTCATTCCATAATACAGAGGCAAACTCTTTATCTAAAAACTATATAAAAAATCCTCAATGAGGATCCCACATTTCGCTGTTCGCGCAGTTGCGCAGGTGGGAATTTTAGACTGTGACACATCAAAGGCAGTAGGTCAACACAACATTAAAACATAAACAAGAGGGAAAATGGAGCGCTTTCTCGTGCGGAGCAAACCACCAACCACCAGTGCAGAGACTGCCGAGTCCGACAACCCACCGAAAGAAAAGAGGAAAAAAACTGTCAGCCGACAGTATCATGAAAGTTACCTGTCTTATGGCTTCAGTTGGACCGGGGATGTCAACATTCCTCAGCCGGAGTGCGTCCTCTGTCGGGAGAAGTTAGCTAATGCTAATATGGTTCCAAGCAAGCTGAAGAGGCACTTGGAAACCAAACATCCCTTCCACGCAGAGAGAAACCTGGCCTATTTCAAAAGAGCGGCTTGCAAAAAAATTGCAGGTGTCATGCTGGGTCCAGATGCCGCAAATGAGCTATCCAAGGTGCCGGCATCTGATAACACAATCAAAAGAAGAATCGATGACATGTCAGAAGACATTGAACAACATTTAACAGAGAAACTGCAGGCGAGCGGCAGATTTTCTCTTCAAATAGATGAGTCGACCGACATAAGTGGGGCTGCCCAGCTCCTGGCAAACGTCAGGTATGTTGACGGCGACTCTATTAAAGAGACTTTTTTCTTCTGTAAAGAAATGGCAAGCCATACAACGGGAGAAGAAATATTCAAGGTAACTGATAACTACTTAAAAGAAAACAATCTGTGCTGGAGTATGTGCGTCAGTCTGTGCACGGATGGTGCGGCATGCATGACGGGGAGAGTGAGAGGCTTTATTGCAAAGGTAAAAGCACAAAATCCACAGATAGTGACCAACCACTGCATTTTGCACCGAGAGGCATTAGTTGCCAAAACGATGCCCCCGGAGTTGACTGAGGTGCTGAATCAGGCTGTGCAGATGGTGAATTACATCAAATCAAGGCCCCTGAAATCTCGCCTTTTCTCCCAGCTGTGCGCTGAGATGGGAGCCGACCACCAAAGCCTGATCCTCCACACAGAGGTACGGTGGTTGTCTCGGGGGAAAGTCCTATCCCGTTTTTACGAGCTTCGGGAAGAGCTTTTGGAATTTTCACGTGAACACGCTGTCCCGCATAAGGACAGGCTCGCGGATGAGAGGTGGTGCGCCAGGCTGGCTTACCTTGCAGACATATTTGGGCATCTCAACGAGTTAAACGCCAAGCTTCAGGGCAGGAATGAAAACATTTTATCATCCACAGACAAGATTCGGGGGTTTATGGGCAAACTGACCCTGTGGCGCGAGGCTTTGGAACAGGGCTCCATGAACATGTTCCCGCTGGCATCAGCTGCGCCACAGGCAGCCAGTGAGCGCGCTATATATGCCGAACACCTTCAGACCTTAAAAGAGAGGTTTGAGCGCTATTTTCCACGTGTGGCCGACATCGAGGACAATGACTGGATCCGAGACCCATTCAACCAGGAGTCCGAGTCCTCAACCGAGAAGCTCACTATGAAGGAGAGAGAGGAGAGCGCAGAGCTCCGAGCGGACCGCACGCTGAAACTAAAATTTAGTGAGCTCACACTCGATCAGTTTTGGTTGGTTTGTGCATCAGAATATCCAACCATCTCCACCTGCGCGATCGACCAACTTCTTCATTTCCCCACCACCTACCTGTGTGAGTTGGCGTTCTCCACTCTTGTTTACATGAAGAACAAGACCAGGTCACGGCTCTCTGTTGAGCAGGACTTGCGAGTGGCCCTCTCCTCAGTGCCACCAAGGATTAAAAAAATCTGTGCGCCCCGACAGGCACATGTGTCCCACTGATTTGTTAGTAGGCAGAATATATACAAAAAAAGCCTGATTCTAAATGTTACAGTTATAATTTGTGGGTCAGATTCAGGACCATGGACAGTGTAGCTTTCTCATGGACAGTTCTCTGCTAATTTTCTGTTTCCTTTGCCTCACCTGTCTGTTTGAAATGGGTGTGTTTGATGAAGCCCAATTTCATAAAGTTTAAATATTTTTGTGAAGTATTTTGTTAATAAATATTTCATGAGTAGAATAGTTGTCTTTGTCATATCTTATTTGGCATTAGTAAATAATTATAAACTTAACAGATAAACAGATGATATTAGTGATAACACGTGTTATAAGGCTATTTTGCACAATAGGTGTGCCTTGAAATTTTTATTTGTCCTTTGGTGTGCCTTGGGCACAAAAAGTTTGGGAACCACTGCTCTAAGCGTACAAGGGTAGCGAAGAGAGTACCTGATGTCCGCATCACAAAGTTTCTTTTTGACAGTATCAAACTGTCTGCGTTTATTTGTTTTTTAAATTTTTTTAACAATATTTTTATTCATTTTTTTAACTTTTACAAGTAAAGGGTGAATACATAATGTGGTTCACATGAATGAGAATCAAAACAAGCAAACAAACAGAACAAACAAATTAAAAAAAACAAAACAGACAAAAAAACCCCCCCAAAAAACAACTGTCAGCTCAGATCTAGCTATGTAAATAATTATTGGGGTTACAGTAAAAAAAATAAAAATAAATAAATAAATAAAATGTACGGTATGAGCAGTCAAGCAAATCCCTGCAACATTATATTAGAGATACCAGGCTCTACATAGTTCAAATAGGGTTCCCAGACTTTATAGAACTGGTCGGATTTTTAAATGTAATATGCATGTAAGGTATTCTAATGGCACACGATCAAACACTACTCCTTGTCAGCCTTTAACAGTTGGTACCTTTTCATTGATCCATTGTAACAAAATATTCTTCCTAGCTGCATAAGCGAGAATACAATACAGCCTCTTATTATGTTTGATGTTAAACGTCGACTTGGGAGGCCCAAAATAAGAGACACTGGGTCCATTTCCAGTTTTAAACCAAATATCTTCTCCATTTCAAATAATACATTAGAGCAATACATTTGCAGTTTCCGACATGACCAAAAACAATGAGTTAGGGTACCAGTTTCCATCTTGCATTTAAGGTACATGGGTGAGTGAGTAGGATTGAAATGATGTCTGCGGTTGGGGGATATGTGCATTCTGTGTATAATTTTTACCTGCATTGCTTGGGCACGATTGCAAACTGAAATTGATTTAGCATGTCTCCAGACATCCTTCCATTCTTCATCATCAATTATGATGTTTAGCTCCTTCTCCCATGTGCCGTTAAGCTTCTGCAACCTAATCGTGGGCGTGAAAAACATGGCTTTATACAATAAACTTACGGATATCTCTCTATCTGTTAAAAATAATAATTTCTCAACAGGAGAGCTTTCATGGTCCTCAACTAAGGTAGTACTGGGCAGGACATAATGCCTTATCTGCAGATAGCGGAAGAAGTCATGTCTGGGGATAGAATATTTCTTTATCATTTGTTCAAATGTCATAACCACATTATTAGAGAGTAAATCCCTCAATCTATGAACACCATCATCCCTCCATTTTACAAAACCAGTATCAACCATCCCAGGCTGGAAATCAGGATTATTCACAATAGGGGTGAAAATAGATGTGAACTTTGACCTTCCCTCAAGTCGATGTACTAATCGCCAGGCCTTAACTGTATTAAGCGTAATTGGATTGTTGCAACTCAGTTTGATATTTTTAAATTTCTTAAAAAACAGCAAGTCCCTTAATGGATACTTTGAAAGGGAAGCTTCAACTCCCAACCAAATAGAGTTTGAGTTGTTTACAACCCAATCGTAAATATATGTCATGTGGGTACACGACTGATATGTTCTGATATTTGGTAAGTCTAAACCCCCTACAGAACCTTGGCAGTTGCAATGTAGCCAATTTAGAGTTGGGTCTGCGCTTACTCCATATGAAAGAAATTAGCCAGCCCAGAGGCGGTCCTATACAGGAAAGAAATTAAGATAAATAAATGACATGTAGTATGTTAACACCAATGTAAATTGCACAAATCCTTCACCACACAAAAAAAATAAGGTGAATAAATGAAATATAGTATGTAAAACTTTTTTCTTTTTTTTATGCATTTTCACATAACCCAATAACTTACATGTAGCTATAACGGGTCTGTATTAATTTTATAAATGTATTACTATTTATTTGGAAGCAGCAGTTTGTGTTGTGTGGCCTGGGATCATAATCATCACAGGTCAGTCTATCCCCCGCCCCCCTCCCTCCCTTACTTTTCCTCTGAGAGTCAGACTCACTCACAACCTGCTCATAGCCTCTGCAGTCGCAAGTTGATCCCCCGCCCCCTCCCCTTTGCCTTTTCTTCTGACACACACAACCTGTATACATGACTCTCAGCAGCAAGTTGAGGTGATAGTAGGGGTGCCTCATCGCCCACTGCACCAACTTAATGTGGAAATGAGCGGTATTAGTCTATAAAACTGGCGATTTTTTTTTTTTGAGGACGCTCGTGCGCCCCCGAGTAGATTGCGCCCCGGGCGGTTGCCCACATTGCCCATAGCAAAAACCGCCACTGAGCCAGCCAGTTAAGTCTTTTATCACCCTATTTGAAAATATGACCGGAATCATTTGGATGGGGTATAACAATCGAGGTAATACATTCATTTTGACCAAAGATATACATCCTAGCCAGGAGACAGGTAAAGAGTTCCATCGGTCTAAATCCTGCCTCACCTTCTCGAACAAGGGAACAAAGTTGGCTTTATACATTTGCTTAAATTTAGGGGTTACGAATACACCTAAATATACAAAACCTGCAGGAGACCACTTAAAGGGAAAAGAAGGTGGTATCGAAGGCTCCCAAGTGGCATGGCTTTAGACTTGGTCAAATTAATTATAAAATTTGCTAAATAGATCAATAATGTTAAGTAGAGCTGGTATACATGCCTCCGGATTGGAGAAAAATATCAAAACATCATCTGCATATAGACTTATCTTGTGCTCATAATCAACTAGCAGACCCTGTATAACAGGTGCCATCCTTATGGCCTCTGCTAAGGGTTCAATGGCAACAGCAAATAAGAGGGACGACAAGGGGCAGCCTTGTCTCATTCCTCTATACAAAGGAAAACTGTCCGATTTAAGCCCATTAGTCAAAATAGCCGCCTGAGGGCTATCATACAGAATTTTGACCCACCTAATGAAATTTTCCCCTAGACCAAATTTATTTAAAGCATAAAATAAATAAGCCCATTCTACCCGGTCAAAGGCTTTCTCAGCATCCAGAGAAAGCACTAGACCATCAATATATTTTTGCTGGAAAACCTGAATTACATTGAGAAGGCATCTGACATTGTTACGGGAGTTACGAACTTTTATAAAACCTGTTTGATCTTCTTTTATGATTTTAGGCAGGAGATCTTCAAGTCGAGTACCGAGAATTTTTGAAAGTATCTTCCGGTCGACATTAAGAAGAGCTATTGGTCTATAAGAGGAGCAAGACTCTGCGCACTTCCCCTTTTTCGGTATGAGAGAAATATTTGCTTCTCTTAGAGTCTGAGGAAGTCTATTATGCAAAAAAGAATAATTAAACATGCCGAGCAATGGATCTGCTAATAAATCACCAAATTCTTTATAAAATTTGCTACTAAACCCATCAGGTCCAGGGGCTTTTCCATTTTGTAAGGTTTTTATAGCACTATACTTCCTCTCTGGAAATGGGAGCGTTAAGTTTAGTTTGTTGCTCAGTTGATATAGTAGGCAAATTAAGCTGAGAAAAAAAAATCTCCATCAAGTCAGGTGCGTCAGGTGGTTGTTCAGATGCATACAATCTACAATAAAATTCTTTAAAGGTGTGATTTATAAACTTATTATCATATATGCGATTATTCTGAGCATCACAAATGACTGCAATAGATTGTGATTCAGATCTTTTTTTGGTAAGGTGCGCTAAATACTTTCCAGGTTTATTCCCATATTCATAAAATCTTTGTCTAGTAAATTTAAGTTTGGTCTCTTCATCCTGCGTATGTAGGTTATCTAAGGTTGATCTGACTGCAGATATTCCTCGCAATAAAGCAGGAGTTGGAGAGTCAACATAGGTTCTTTCCTTTGTTTTAAGTTCAGTCATTAACACATTTTTCTTCCTCAGTTTTTCCCGCCGTTTGCTGGCTGAAAATGAAATAATAACCCCTCTAGTATATGCCTTAGTAGTTTCCCACAGGAGGGCAGGGTTATCTGTCGACTGAGAGTTAATAGACAGAAAATATCTAAACTCAGAATTAAAATAGGATACAAAGGTATGGTCCTTTAAAATAGTTGTATTCAGTCTCCAGTATTTTACTCTGGTTCCCATACCTTTAAGAGAGAGATCCAGCACCACATTGGCATGGTCTGAGATGACTGCCTATTGCCCAAGATAAAACTGAATGTAAGGAGAGACCAGGTAAAAAAAAGTAATCAATCCTAGTATGACATTTATGGCGAGCAGAAAAAAAGTGTACTCTTTATCCAAAGGATGAATTGTCCTCCATACATCAACAAATCCTAAATCCTCACATATAGAATTGAGTGACTTAGCTTGCGGAGAAAGAGGCGAAACTTTGTGGGGGAGTCTGTCAATAAGGGGATTCAGTATACAATTAAAATCTCCACCCACTATGGAAATATCTGAGCAAATCTCTGAGAAATCTAGAAATACTTTAGTTATAAAATCTGATGGGTGAGCAGGTGGGTAATAAATATTCAGTATAGAAATAACTGTACCTTGCAGGACCCCCTTGATTATAACATACCTACCATTTTTGTCTTTAACACATTCTATCATTGAAAAAGGAAGATTCTTTCTCACTAGAATTGCCACCCCTCTACTTCTTCAAGTAAATGAGGAGAAAAATACCTGCTCAACCATACCCTGCCATAGTTTCAGATGTTCTACATCGTCTAAATGTGTTTCCTGTATAAGTGCAATATCAATGTGTTCTTTTTTCAGAAAGGTGAGTATTTTCCTTCTCTTAATCGCACTATGGACCCCTCTTACATTCCATGTACACAAGCGTCGTTTATTTTTCATACCGTGTAAGTAAACCCGCTACACATGGCTCACTGAGAGCAAAACTCTGAAACTGCTTATTACAATAAAAACAGTCATTGAGCTTGGAGAAAAACAGATCTGAACAGGAACTATTATACAAAAACAAAAAAAGCCCAAATACAATGGGGGCTGACCCTGCCACCTAACCTGCAGGGCAATATTAAACCTCTTCCACACTCTGTACAGGCCTCATAAAAAAAGAAAAAGGTGTGATACAACCTGGACACAAACCTGTCATGGTGGACAGACCAGGTTTAAAATCAACATGAGGCTCAGGTTCATGTCGTTCAGTTTATTCATACTAAGAAAAGTCAGCATATCCACATGCTGTCGTGTGAGGCTTGCTCTCTTCTGGGAGCAGATATTTCCTGCTGCTGAGAAGATTCGCTCTGCCGGGGTGGATGTTGCAGGAATGCACAGAAGAGATCTTGCTAGGTTTGACAGTGTGGGAAAACGCCCCTCATTTTCTCTCCACCAGCTGAGAGGGTCATCCTTTTTGGCTATTGGTGCCTCTGTGAAGAACATCTGAACTTCCCTCCTCACCATTTGGATTTTTTTGTCCTCCTGGGTTTCCTCCTCTTCCTCACTCAGACTGTCAGTGTCAGACTGAAGCAAGTTATCCAGCGCTGACTTTCCCCCTGGGACATTACCCATCCTCTGCTGTAGCTCAGGGTCATCATGTATTCCAGTCTCGGCCTTTGCTTCTTTTATGGCAAGAACTTCAACTGTACTTTGCACCCTTGTGCCATCTTCAGGTGAGATAAACTTCATCTTTCTGAATCTTGGATCGAAGGCAGCTGCAAGAACAAGTGGGTGTGTCTCTCTACAGACACAGTGTTAAGATTCTCCCATCACTCACTTATTCCTTTTCCTGCAAAGGCTCGAAAGGCTTTTCTGAGCTTGTCTCAAACTGGGTTTGCTGTGTGGACCGTTGCAGCCCTTTGACCAGCTGTGGAAGACATGAAGCAGTAGCATACTCCTGTCCACTGAGGAAAACGGTAGCACATTCAAAAGGCACCAACCCTTGCACCAGCTCTTCAAGTAGCACCCACTGCTCTGGTTTCAGGTCAAAGTAGTGTTTGCCTCTTGGTGTTACCTCAGTGTCAGAGAGAGTTCCAGTGACTGGCCATTGCTGCTCCAGGAGTCTCTCCACCATGTAATAAGTACTATTACATCGTGTACTGACGTCCTCAGAGCTTGTGCTCTGTTGTGTTCATTTGCTGCTGCTTCTTCTTCAGTTTTGAATTTGCCAGCTCCTAAAGTGCTCCACTAAGCTTCTTGCAGCACCAGTAGCTTTGTTGATGCTGGGCTCTTTGAGGGCACTGTGGATGGTAAGTTGGAGGGTGTGCCCAGCACAGCGGACTGAAGACCAACTGGGTTTTTCTTCCAGGAGTTGAGCTGCCGCCACCATGTTAGACCCGTTGTCGTGTACTATTGCTTTAATTTTGCTAGGCAAGATGTCAAATTTCTCTATCACCTCTTCCATCCATATCATGATGTTCGCAGCAGTATGCCTCTCCTCCACAGGTAGAGTGGCGAGGTTCAAAGTCTTCATTTGCCAGTCTTTGGTGATGAAGTGACACGAAACTCCAAGATATGCCTCTGTCTAACCCTCTTTTAGGATCTCCTTTACCTTTAAACACAAAAGTTGATTTTTGTAAATATTTAAAGTGCAAAAACCTACATGTCAAAAGAAACTATTCAACATACAAGTTTTACAGTTTTAATAATTGCAGCTACTCTATGATTTTACCAAAATTAAGTTATGTATTTCAGCTATTTTAATATATATATATATATATATATATAAATAAAAATATACTATATGAATGAAATATATAATTGATTTTAAATGAAATTTAATGATTTGATTGCTTGTATGAAATATGTGTGATTGTTTATATGAATTATGAAGTGTGCGTGTGTGTGTGTGTATTTTAAACAATTACATTCAGAAACGTTGTACTGTATTTCTGCTCCATCAAGTGGGTGAAATGGGTTCTGGATGGCAGGATGTAGTCTGGGTTGAACTGGGCTATCATCTGTTGAAACCCGGTACCATCAACCACAGAGAGCGGCCTCATATCATAGATCAGCATCTGCAATACTGACTCAGTGAGGACAGTCGCCTGTTGCGGGGTGCACATCTGCCTCTTTTGCAGAAAGGGGTCCATGGTGGCTCTCTTCTTCGGACTGCATGCATTTAATTTAAAATACGTTTGTCAGGTACAGTCAGGCATAACGTTAAAGCTCTCTTTTAAAGCGAAAAAACGCGTATAAAATGTACAATGTACATCAAAAACAAAATGTACTGGCTTGAATGTTACTTGAAACTTACCGAGGCGAGTCAGACTCCGTTTCGTTCAACTGCCCGACGTGCTTTCCCTTTAAATGTTCGTGCATCACCGAGGTGCTGCCGTGATACGCAAGGTCTGCTTTGCAAACCTTGCAAGTAATCTTTTTATTCGCCGTATCCCAAAAGTCGACAGAGACGTATGTGAAGCATGTGCGACTCTCGGCAGAGATTGTAATTAAGTGAGATGCCTCACTCTGTTGGAAAAACACATCTGGCGACAATAGTCGACAATGGAATTCATTGTCGACTATTTCTATTATCGATTTTTGTTGACAACGTTGACAAATCGCTGCAGCCCTACTCAGTAATGAATGAATGAGGCTGCACCCTGTCCTTCCCTGACATTCACACATAAACAAAAACTTGAGTTTGCTATAACTTGGTGTATATACAAAATGTAAACATAAAATGTTATGCACATACTGTATGTGCGCAGATGAGGAGCAATCAGAACATACTCACATTATGTGTATGGATGAAATCAGATAACATAAAGCCACATAGGCTAGCAAACAAACATATCACTGGGAAGCTGTGTCCCCACGTCTCTGTTCCAGTGAATGTAGAAGCGCAGCGGCCTCCTTCGGGGTGTCGAATCTCTTCTGTGTCCCATTCACCGTCACCTTCAGAGTAGCCGGGTAAAGTAACGCATAGTCCATGTTCGTTTTCCTCAGCCGTGCCTTTATGTCATCAAAAGACGTAGGATTCTCACTTTATCCTGGAAATGTAAGAACTTTGCAAGAATAGGCCAAGGAGAGGATCGTGAGCTGGAGCTGAAGGAGGGAGAATGGTGCGCCCTTTCAATAATGGGCGGTGTGGAGAAGTTCTCTTTGCCCAAAAGTTGTGAAATAAGTTGATTCAGGAACGTCATCATATCCCTACCCTCGCTTTGCTCAGGGACATTGAGGAAACAAAGGTTTGACGAGCGGCTTCTATTCTCCGCATCATCAACTTTATCCTTCAGGTAGGCATTATCCTTCTCAAGTGATAGCACATATTTAGTCAGGTCCTCAAGGTTATCCTCATTTGAGCTCACTGTTCATCAGATCTCCTTTGTTGCATTCAATGGCGTACCAGATTGTTTGCAGAGACACTTCAGCACCAGCCATTGCAAGGAAGGAGAAGTGCTTAATTTCAACACTTCTCAGTTCACTGGATTACCAACCTTATTCTGTAAATCATTGTTACGACCGGCTCCAGGCCGCAACAAAAGAGGGAGATGTACACGGACTGAATATCAAACAATTAACTTTTATTAAAGAAGGCTAACAAAAACAACTAAGATGAGGTGTGGAAGTCAGTATCAGTAGTGTCTGGAGGTGTAGGAAAGCAGTGAGAAATATGTGGTGCATGTTGTCAATGTTAAAACAAGATAAAGAAACACAACAAAAGCAGACTGAGGGTGGTGTTGGCTGAAGAGACCAGCACACAAATCATCTGGGCAGGCGGCTTAAGTAACTTGGGGAACACTGGCCAGGTGTTCCCAATGAGCTCATCACCTGGCACCCTGGCTCCGCCCAGCCAAGGACCTGCAACAGACACAGACAATACACAGTACCAAGGCAACAGGCTCTGGGGCCGTCACACCCCCCCCCCCCATAAAGTCAGGGTCCCAGAGGGAACCCTGGCTCCTAAACAACCAACTCACTCTGTCAAATAAAGCTATATCTAACCCATCAGGTCAACCCAAAATTTTACATAAGCATAAACTACAATATGAAATATGAATACATATATACACATACACACATGCATATATATGCGAACATATATACACACACATGAACATATACAATAAAAAAAACACCTCACCGCTTCTGCTCCACAATAACCCTTAAACCCCCATCTATCCTCAGCAACTGGTACCTGGAAGCTGATTTAAGAGAAGAGAGAGAGCCTACAGGAACATGGAACAGAACACAGCAAAAATACACAATAAATATCATCAGTCACATGGAGCACGAGACAATGCGTCTGCCACCACATTGTCTCGTCCCTTGATATGGCGAATGTTAAGACTATAGGACTGGAGCAGCAAAGCCCAGAGAATCAGCCTCTGGTTGGGACTCTGCAGAGAACTGAGGAAAGTCAGTGGGTTGTGATCAGTAAAGACGACCACAGGCCCAGAGCCTACATACACACTGAAATGTTGCAAAGCCAAGATTAAAGCAAGGGTTTCCTTTTCAATTACGGAATAATTCAACTGGTGTTTATTAAATTTCCTTGAAAAGAAACAAAGTGGCTTATCCACTCCTAGCTCATCAGGCTGTAACAACACTGCTCCTGCCCCCACATAGCTTGCATCTACCTCCAGTTTAAAAGGCTTCTCCCACTGTGGAGCAGCCAACACAGGAGCATCACAAATGAGTGATTTAACACTCTCAAAAGCCTTCTGGCACTCTGAGGACCAAACATACTTTTCATTCTTCTTCAACAGATGTGTAAGGGCCGCAACTACCGTGGAGAAGTTCCGACAAAAACACCGGTAATAGCCCACCAGGCCCAAAAAACGCATAAGCTCCTTCTTAGTCGTGGGCGGAGCATAACCATCAATAGCCCGCACTTTAGCACGCACCGGACATACGCTGCCTTGACCCACCACACGACCCAGATAGGAAACAGTGGCCTTCGCAAACTCGCATTTAGCGAGATTCACAGTTAAATGTGCGTGAGCCAGGCGGTCAAACAAACTCTCGATACGGTCCAGATGAACATCCCAGTCATCGGAATAAATGACCACATCATCTAGATAAACCGCACAACCTTCCAGATCTCCAACAACCCTGTTCATCAAGCGCTGGAAAGTTGCTGGCGCATTACGCAGACCGAAGGGCATTACATGATAGGAATACAAACCTGTGGGCGTAATAAAAGCAGAAATCTCTCTTGCTCTCTCTGACAAGGGGACCTGCCAGTAGCCTTTCAGCAAATCAAACTTACTGACAAATTTCGCAGACCCCACCTGGTCAATACAATCTTCCATGCGAGGAAGTGGAAAGGAATCTGACTTTGTAACATTATTGACCTTGCGGAAGTCTGAACAAAATCTAGGAGTGTTATCCGACTTTGGCACAAGCAGACACGGTGACGCCCAGCTGGAACAGGATGGCGCTGCAATACCATTCTCGAGCATATACTTAACCTCTGCATCAAGAAACCTGCGCTTCTCTGGATGAACACGATAGAACCTCTGCTTAATAGGTTTACAATCCCCCACATCTATATCGTGCTCTATCAGATGTGTGCGAGTGGGCGTATCTCCAAACAGACATGGATAACTCCTAATCAAATCAGCTAACTGATTGCGCTTAACAACCTCCAAATGGCTAAGCAAGCCATCCAAATCCCACAAAGACTCTGAATTTTTAAGCCGTCCATAAAGTACAGCTTCGTCAGGGCCTGACACGTCCTCCCCCCCTTGCTCTGCCACAGCAGGAGGAGACACTGACACTGACAAACAAGCAGGATGGACACACGACAACTGATCCTTCTGATCGGCTGGCTGATGCGCACGAGTGTAATATGGCAACAAATTAACGTGACAGAGCTGTGTAGGAGACCTGCGATCTGGAGTAGCAATCACATAATTCTGATCTGACACTTTCCTCACAATCGAATGTGGACCAGAAAACTTCGCCTGAAAGGGAGAGGTCACAATAGGCAACAAAGCAAGCACCTGATCCCCTGGGAGAAAAACACGATTCTCAACCTGGCGATCATAAAGTTTTTTCATCTTGCCCTGTGCAGACGTCAACTTGCTCCTAGCCACCTCCTGGGCTTTATACAGCCTATACCGAAAGCCATTGACATACTCAACCAGATTTTGTGGTGGTTTTGCCTCCTTCAAACCATCCTGCAATAGTGCTAAAGGACCCCGCACAGTATGGCCAAACACCAGGTCGTTGGGACTAAACCCCGTGCTCTCCTGGACAACCTCCCTTGCAGCCAGCAGCAGCCAGGGCAAACCCTCTTCCCAATCTCCATTCATTTGAACACAAAAAGCGCGCAACATTGACTTAAGCGTCTGATGGAAACGCTCTAAGGCGCCCTGGCTCTGCGCATGGTAAGCAGATGCCTGGTTGTGCTTAATGCGTAGCTGCTTCAAAATCTGCGCAAACAAATGGGATGAAAAGTTAGACCCCTGATCTGATTGAATGACCCTGGGAACACCAAAGATAGACACAAACTGGGACAAAGCACGCACCACAGACCTGGCCGTGATCGTGCGTAAAGGATACGCAGCTGGATACCTCGTGCTGTGGCACATCACTGTCAACAGGTAAGTAGCACCAGACTTAGACGGAGGCAACGGACCCACACAATCAATAATAAGATGCTCAAAAGGTTGACACAAAGCTGGTATTGGGCATAGTGGAGCGGGTTTTAGGCTCTGGTTAGGTTTACTGGTCAGCTGTGTGGCATGACTTTATATAAGCCGAAACATCTCTTTTCAGCCAAGGCCAAAAAAAATACCTCAGGATCCGATCGTACGTTTTCCTGACGCCTAAATGGCCAGACTCATCGTGTGAAACCTGCAACACCATCCCCCGGAACCTGGAAGGCACAACAACTTGGTAAACAGGGTCACCAACAAAATGCTCCCACTGAGGCACCCACTTTCTCATCAACGCATCATTGTCAACAAAATAACACTGAGCGTGATTTTTCACTTCACCAGCAGGACGAGCCACCTCCAGCAGACTCTTAAGGGAACAGTCAGCCCGCTGCGCTGCCACCAAATCACTGCGAGAAACAGACCAAGGAACATCAAGACATGTTACATTATGCTGCTGTGGAGAGTCATTACTTTCAGTGGAGTTCATTTCATCTGACTGTGCATGCTTCATTGCACGTGTCACGGCGCACGCCGTAAACACATCAGGAAACTCTGCTTCACTTTTATCAGGCTTACTGCTAACCAGTGGCGCTGAAACCACAATAGCAGGAGACGCAACATCAGCCCACACCCGACTTCCCGCTATATCATTACCCAAAATCATGGTAACACCATCCACAGGCAAAGCCGGTCGCACGCCGATGGCCACCTCACCCTGAAACAAATCACAGAACAGCATCATTTTATGCAGAGGTACACGCAGAACTTTCAATTCCATTCCAAGCACCGGAATGAAAGAACCCATGTAGGTGTCATCTGAAAATGGTAGGGCTGATGCTAAAATGAATGAATCAAAAGCACCTGTGTCACGCAAAATTTTCACGCGCACTTTCTCATCACTCCCTACCAGAGAGACAAAACCATCAGTGATGAAAGGCAAGTAAGACTGCAACTCTGGACTAGACACTTGTGGCTTCACCTCACAACTAGACAGCTCAGAAGCCTGCTCAACAACAGGTGCAACAAACATTGCTGGCTTGGGATTCCCACTAGCTCCAGCCTGCTTAGTCCTCGATTTCAAAGCATAACAGTCTCTTCTCCAGTGCCCTCGTTTATGACAATAATTACAAGTTTTGTCAGAGTCATGCCTACCACGTTCACTTCTCTGCTCCAGCACAACAGGTCTTACTGGACGACCAGACCAAGTACCCCCGGCCGAGGAATTTTCCCTGTGTCCGCTGCCACCCCGAACACCAGAACACTCCCCACCGTGTGTCAGAACATAGTCATCCGCCAAAGCAGCGGCTTTAGCTACCGTCTTAACTGAGCGCTCATTAATGTAAGTAGCAATGCGCTCTGGTACAGAGTTTTTAAATTGTCAAGTCACGCAGAGCCTCATAAGAATTAACCTCAGCTGCAGCACACCAACGATCAAAATGAGTGGACAAATCACGCGCAAACTCCAAATGAGACTTGTCACCTCTCCTCACACTCCTAAATCGCTGGTGATACGCTTCAGGAACCAGCTCATACGCTTTGAGAACAGCAGACTTCACCAAATCATACCGCACACAATCACTATTACTCAAAGCAGCATAAGCCTCCTGAGCCCTGCCGGTTAATACACATTGCAACATTAATGTACAAGTGGAATCAGGCCACCCCCGAGCCTCAGCTAGCCGCTCAAACATGGAAAAGAAAACATCCGGATCTCTCTCATTAAATTTGGGCACGAGCCTCAAATCACCCAAAACATCAGACTTTGCCAGAGTCCCACCTGAAACAGGGGGATTGTCAGCCAGCAAGACATCAGCCGCAACTTTCCCCTCACTAAACAAAGTGAGCCTCTGCCTTTGCAGTTCAAGTTCTGCCGTTCTGATTTTCTCCAAAGACACCACCTTCTCCATCTCAATACCCTGTCGCATCTTTTCCTTCTCCATCTCAATACCCTGCCACATCTTTTCCACTGCAACTACCTTCTCTCGCTCTAACTGCATGCGCAACACTAGCAACTCCTTCTGTTGTTCAAAAGTCAAACCAGCAGCATCAGGACCCAGTATGACAGGCGGAGACAAGTCCTCCGTGCCCCCGGATGCAGCAGCAGCCTCTACAGTGCCCAACACATTCATTTTCATCAAATTCACCTTCAAATTGGCCCTCACAGTCTCTTTAACTCTTTTGTCACCAACATCAACCTCGTAATACTCAGCTATCTTAACAAGCTGATCCCTCGTGCACAATTTCCTCCATATTTACCAATATTCACCTGAGAACAAAAGAATGCAATGTGTTTGAAAACCACCAGTGTGCACCAGAGGAATAGGCGGCCTCAAAACGGAGCTTCCCCGCTATCTGACTACCTAACCAAAAATCTAACTATATAACTCCCCCCCTAGTCTTCATGAGGCGTAGCGGCGGGTACTTACGCACTTAAAGCCCGCTGGACCGAGAGAGGCGACCAGAAAACCGGCAACCACCCCGGAGCCACGGAAGTGCTCCCGAGCAACTTTAGGGAAAAGGGGAAAGGAAGCTCTAACCGCCGTACCCCAACACCACAAACCCCCCCCCCCCCCCCCCCCCCCCCGGGCGAAACCCAAAGGGGAGACACCGCTCACTCCTACAAGGGGAACCACTCCTACGGAAAAGCACACACAGGTGGATCAACACTTACCTTCCTTTGTCTCAGCGAACAACAGTTGCAAGGCGAAAAAACACTTTACTTCAGCTACAAACACCAAAAAAAATATGCCTAAACTCAAGGCCTCAAAGTACATCTCCCAGAGCGCAAAACTTACCAAATAAGGCTACCTACGTCACAGCCAAAAAGGGGAATCCCTCTCACCTGACGTCATTTTCACATTAGGGCGCACAGGCTGTCTCCACACAGCCACTCAAACAAACTTACCATGTGCCCTCATGCAAACAAAGCGCTCAAACAAACCAAATTACTTTAACTAAACTAACAAAGACTAAATCCATCAGAAAGACAGAAAAAGTACAACAAAACCCGGCTTTCTAATCAAAATCGACGAGCCCCCATTATGTTACGACCGGCTCCAGGCCGCAACAAAAGAGGGAGATGTACACGGACTGAATATCAAACAATTAACTTTTATTAAAGAAGGCTAACAAAAACAACTAAGATGAGGTGTGGAAGTCAGTATCAGTAGTGTCTGGAGGTGTAGGAAAGCAGTGAGAAATATGTGGTGCATGTTGTCAATGTTAAAACAAGATAAAGAAACACAACAAAAGCAGACTGAGGGTGGTGTTGGCTGAAGAGACCAGCACACAAATCATCTGGGCAGGCGGCTTAAGTAACTTGGGGAACACTGGCCAGGTGTTCCCAATGAGCTCATCACCTGGCACCCTGGCTCCGCCCAGCCAAGGACCTGCAACAGACACAGACAATACACAGTACCAAGGCAACAGGCTCTGGGGCCGTCACAATCATCCACTCAGATTAGTTAGATTCGGGACATTTGTTAAGGCAATCTGAGACCAGCCACAGACAATCAAGCCACAGCAGCCATGAGCATGGAGGATATTATTGTGATTGATTAATCACTTTATTGCAACCCCTCTTTGTCTTGAATTGCAATTTGAAGTAAAGATTTGAGGAAAATGCGTAGATTTCAAAACTGTGTTTCTAGTATCAGTTAAATGAGTTTCTTGCAATAGACAAATGTCAGCTTGTATTTTGAGCAGATGATTAATGACTTTAAGTTGTTTTGCCTGACTCCCAATTCCACATATGTTCCAGCTTACACATTTAATTGTGGACATGATTCAATAAACAGAAATATATATGTGCTTTGTTTTGTTTTTTTTCCTTTTCTTGCTGTGTTTTGAGAAAAAGTAATAATGATTTGATTTGATGTATGTGTGTCTGTCTGTGTGTGCCTGTATGTGTGTGTTGAAAAAACGGGATAAGGGAATTCAACATTATCCGATGAGAGAGAAAACAAAAAACAAACGGAAAAAAAAGATATGTATCAGCCATACCCTATCTGCATAATTTGAAGTCACTTAGAATGAGAAGGAAAAAGAAAAAATGAATAAATATGGAAAAGAAAAAGAAGAACAATTGAAGAAACGAAAAACCGTGGGCTACATCACCGTGACGAATCTGCAGTTTCTTATCACAGCATAGCCCGGATTTGTTGACAAGTATCCATGGTAACCTGTCGCTCTGATGACATTTGATGTATGCGACTGTTTACATGAGCAGACAGCACCAAGTTGAAATTTTACCGGCTCGTGTTTACAGTAAGTAAGTAATTTCGGAGTTACTGTAGAGCTTCCCGTCGATGTAAAGTTTGTCAATGACAAGACGGGCCTTTTTGTCAGCAGCCTGCGTCTCCTCAGGATCTCCGGTGATAGTGGTCACTGATGGAGAAGTTTGTATCGCGCAGTTCCTTTCCTCTTCTCATGATGGACATTTTCATCTTTGTATCAAGTACTTTTGCCACAATGGAACGACTTCTCTGTTTGGATGTGTCAGCATGCCCAATCTGGTGCGCTCTGGAGAAATGGATGGCTTCGACCTCATTCTCATCCATCTTGAGGTTTTCTTTCATGAAAGCTTTCACCAGTTGCTCCGTGGACTGATAAGTTTCTTTATTTGTCTCAGGCGGCCCGTGGATTATTATGTTGTCTCTCATGCTCCGTTACGATAAACATGTAACTGCTGGGCTGTCTCTTTAGCTGACGGGAGCTTAGACAAGGACACAAAGTGGGCCATCTTAGAGAAGCGGTCCACAATGGTCAGAATGGCCGTCTTCCCATCCGATGGTGGCAGGCCCGTCACAAAGTCCACTGAAATGTGGGACCAGGGGCGATGTGGTACCGGGAGAGACTGCAGGAGGCCGGATGGGGGTTGGTGCGATGCTTTGTTCTGGTTGCAGGTCTGGCAGGCTCTGACATACTCCCGGGTGTCCTCCTGTAACGTGGGCCACCAGAAACGTTGTAGAAGGACATCCCGGGTTCTCTGGATCCCAGGATGGCAGGTCAACCTTGAACCATGGGCCCACTGGAGTACATCCGACCTCAGAGCTGCAGGCACGAACAAGCAACCAGTTGGGCAGGCACTAGGACCAGGCTGAGCCACTGTAGTAGCTCTCACTCTCTCCTCAATTTCCCAATTTTACTCCAGGTTCTTGTGGTCCGCCCATACCAGGAAGGGCTGCTTCGTCCCCTCCAGCCAGTGCCGCCACTCCTCCAGGGCCAGTTTAACAGCTAGGAGCTCCTGGTTACCAATCTCATAATTTCTCTCAGCTGGGGAAAGACGCCGAGAGAAAAAAGGCACATGGGTGGAGCTTCTGGTCACTGGCTGCTCGCTGGGACAGCACAGCCCATACACCCACGTCTGATGCATCCACCTCCACGACGACCTGCCGCTCAGCGTCTGGGACTTGGAGGATGGGCACAGAGCTGAAGCGGTCCCTCAGGGTCTGAAAGGCAGTATCTGCAGAATGGGACCATCGGAAGGGAGTCTTGGAAGATGTCAGGGCTGTGAGAGGGGCCGCGATGGAGCTATAGTTGCGGATGAAACGCCTGTAAAAATTGGCAAAGCTCAGGAACTGCTGCAACTTCTTACGGGTTTCAGGGACTGGCCAACACATCACTGCGTCCACCTTGGCAGGATCCATCTCCAGGCGACCCTTGGCCACAATGTAACCCAAGAATGACACGGACTGTGTGTGAAACTCACACTTTTCGGCCTTCACGAAAAGGGAGTTCTCCAGCAGGCGTTGGAGGACCGTCTGGACTTGGTGGATATGCTCTTCGCGGGACTTGGAGAAAATGAGGATGTCGTCTAAATAGACGAAAACATACTTGTCAATCATGTCTCTGAGGATGTCGTTAACCAAGGCCTGGAAGACTGCCGGGGCATTGGTGAGGCCGAATGGCGTCACCAAATATTCATAATGTCCGGTGGGTGTGTTAAAAGCAGTCTTCCATTCATCCCCCTCTCTGATGCGGACAAGGTGGTAGGCATTACGGAAGTTGAGCATGGTGAAGATCATGGCCCCTTGAAGTAACTCGAAGGCTGAGGAGATGAGGGGAAGAGGGTACCGGTTTTTTATAGTGATGTCATTGAGTAACCGGTAATCAATGCAGGGGCGCAGGGTCTTGTCCTTCTTCTCCACAAAGAAGAATCCGGCCCCAGCAGGAGACGATGAAGGACGGATAATACCAGCAGCCAGGGAGTCATTTATGTAGGACTCCATGGACTCCCGTTCAGGACAAGACAGGGAGTACAGACGCCCCTTGGGAGGTGAAGTGCCAGGCATCAGGTCAATGGAGCAGTCATACGGCCGATGAGGGGGCAATGAAGTCACCTTAGCCTTACTGAACACCTCCCGGAAGTCATGGTACTCGGCAGGAACTCTGGACAAGTCAGGACAGGAACTGGGGTGCGTTGTCTGCTGGGGTACGGAGGCCTCTTTAAGGCAGACCTGGTGACAGGAGTTCCCCCAACCGAGGATGGCCCCTGTGGCCCAGTCAATGTGGGGGCTGTGTCGACAGAGCCAAGGGTAGCCTAGGATCAGTGGAATGTTGGAAGATGACAGGAGGTGAAACCGGATGTTCTCATGGTGGTTACCGGAGAGCAGCCTGTGGACAGGAGAAGTCAGATGAGTGACAGTCCCCAGAAGATGGCTATCAAGGGCCTTGGCAGGGATTGGGGTGTCAAGCGGAGCCCTCTCTAGTTGTATGGCCAAGCTCTCAGCCAAAATGTTGGCATCTGCACCAGAGTCTATGAAAGTGGGCAGGGTGTGTGCACCACCAGGAAGGAGGAGCTTGACTTGGAACCAGGGGCGTAAGCTTGAGGAGGAAGACTTTGCTGCCGTGTGTCACCAGGACTTCCTCACTCACTGGTGAGCCCTGTCTTTTAACGGGCAGCGGGAGATAAAATGTCCAGCTTCACCACAGTACATGCACAGGTTCCCCACTCTCGCTTTTCAGGTGTAAGCTTGGTGTGGCCCACCTGCATGGGCTCAGGCTCTACACATTATCCGTAACAGGTGAAGAGGAACCGGAAGCAGTTGAGGAACCTGGTCAGCGGGCTGGGTCGAGACGACCAGGGGTGTTCTGTCTCCTCTCCCTTCTCCGGGCCTGGATGCGGAGGTCCAGCCGGACAGTAAGCTCAATGAGTTCATCAAGTGTGGAAGGTAGAGGATAGGAAACCAATTCATCTTTAATGTAGTCTGCCAGACCATGCAGAAAAGCATCGCGCAGAGCCGCAGTGTTCCAGTTGCTCCGACGGGCCCTGACTGGTTCCCTTGGCACAGGGAGAGCAGATCACGAGCAGCATCAGAACCGGAAGCGCCCAACCCTAAGACCTTGCGTAGCTCCTCAGAGAAGGCCTGGAATGATGCACAGGCGGGAGTCCGCCTCTCCCACTCTTCTGTTCCCCAGAGGAGGGCTCTGCTGGTCAGGTTGCTGATCACATACGCCACCCTGGCTTCCTCGGTGGCGAACATGTATGGCTGCAGGCTGAAGAGTAAGGAGCAGGAGGTCAGGAATGGACCGCAGAGTTCAGGATTCCCATCATATCGCTCTGGGGTTCCCACTCGGTGCTCGGAGATCATCCTGGGCTGTGGCAGAGCTGGAACAGGAGGTTCCGGTGTGGGGACTGGAACTGCAGGAGGACGAGTGGACATCAGCTGTTGCAACTGGGCGGAGAGGGCTGCAATGGCGTTGGCCTCTGCAGCTCGTCTGGCGTATGCAGCAGCCTCCTCCATTCTCTGCTCATGTTGCATGAGCGCGTTCTCAATCCTCTCAAACCGATTATGTGGTGAAGGTGGTCCTGCTGGGTCCATGTCTGGCCAGATTGTACTGTAACGGGTGGTGTATGGACCCAATTGCAGTACAAAGGACTCAGAAACAGTGGTAAAAATTCAACGGTTTACTCAGACTCCGGCAGACAGGCAAACATTTCGGAAACCGGCAAACAGGAATCAGGAGAAGAGATGCTAAACTCTTGGTCAGGGACAGAAGGCTGGGTCGATTTACCAGGAGGCAGACGAAGCAGGGGAATCAGTGACAGGCGAGGTCGGTACCGGGAAGACAGGCAGGAGAATGCTGGAAAGTCTCGCATGGCAAAGGAGTGAGTGTGGAGCTGGTGAGAATATACTAGGCTGATTTCATGTGATGAGAGGCAGCTGTGTGCACAGGTGAGTAGAGTGAACTGATGAGGTGGGTGTGGCTGACAGGCTGAGTGGGGCAGAGGCAGGATCAATGGAAAACTACTGAGGGCTGGATGACTGGATGGCTGGACAGCTGCAGTAGTTCATTGCATTACGTTATTATCAACTTACAGGTTACAGAGTTTATTGTAAGTATTTGTGCGCTGTTCTTCCTGTTGTTTAATACATTTGGCCAACATCTATTATAAAAGATAAGTGCTATTAACATGTCAATGATGGACTAAATTGCACTTCAACCTACCATTTTTCACCAGCACTTCCGCGTCTTAGGCTTCAAAATAAATCATTATCCTTTACAGCGTTTGTGTAAATTAAACATTGTATGTATTTATTTAGTCTAACATTACAAACACCAGCAGAGTGTCTCCAATCAACAGCTTGCGTTATTCTTCAACAGTTGGGTGAAGCAATTACCAACATTTCTGGCTCAATACTGTTGCCTACTGGCAGGTGAACAAAACTGAATGAATATTTTCTAACACAATATATTTTTATTGAAAAATGCACAATAAATAACAACAACCAACTGGCACAACAACAATTAGAAAACCTGCCAACCAACAATACACACATAATGAACATTAATACTAAGTGTGTGTGTGTGTTAAAATGATAATAACATTGGTAAATTATCATACAAAAATGAATACATTATAAAACATGATTAAAATAGATCTATATTTTAAATTATGATGCGTGTGCGTGTGTGTAACTTCCTGGACAATAAACATCATGAACAGCTAATAAAACATTAAAAGGCAAGTGTGTGTGTGTGTGTGTGTGTGTGTGTGTGTTAAAATGATTACATTGGTAAAAGTCCATCGTCCCATTGATGTTCTACCTAACAACATGCAAAATAAATGACACACGTAGCAGTTAACATAAAATACAAATGATAATTTTACATAGATTATAACACCTCATTTAAGTCCTACCTCAGCACACTGCACTTTATATTATCCTGAAAAGGGATGACAGCCGGTGAGTGCTGCAGGTAAACTGGCACAGACGCCAGTCCAAGGTTTGATCATCCAAATCAAAGTTTGGCAGTGTTTTTTGAGATGCTTTAATGTCAAGAAGTGCTTGGCGATCATATACCAGCAAAGCAAATTAATCTTGGCAGAGAACACCCAGCAAATATCAAATACAGCAGAGTCAGCAGACGGCAGGCCGCACACACTGGCGCCATCTTGCATGAGCAGAAACAACAGGAAGTTCAAGCTTCCTCAGACATCCTCAAGTTCTGCAACCACTGGGCGTTTGTGAAGCCGGGAACGATCACATCCCACCATTCAGAGGCTCGGTTGAACGCCCAGACCGACGGTTTGCTGCAGAAACTTCGCAACGAGAGAACCATCTGAAACGCATGCACAGCATAAAAGTTAATAACAACATCATTACAACATTTTACAGATGGACTATTGTGTATGAGCAAGCTAGCGATAGCTACCATTACCTTACCCATATACACCGTCCCTTAGCAGCTCGTATCCTCTTCTTTGGCTTCATACTGCTTTACGGCTGCGCAAACTGTCCTATATTTTTCTATCGTGTTTTGTCTCGCCGCTTGCAGCCTTTTCTGGCTCTCTTCTCTCGCTTTGTTTGTGACAAAAATCCACAGACCAAAAAGCAAGTCGCCTCCATGTCCTCCATTGTTTGTGTTTGTGTCGCACATGGAACGACGTCATGGCAGTTTCGTGCAGCCGTGCTATGATGACCCCGCCCACGTTGAGTAGGTACTTTGTAATGGAAAAGGTCTGTCCTGGAACTGTGTTGAGCAGAGCCAAGTCGAGTCGTGCTGGAACTGTGTAGTGGAAAAGCGCCATAAATGTGATGTCAACAGACTGCCGGCCACTGATTGGTCAGAGAGTCTTCACTGGAAGAGTCATTAGCTGCCCCACACAAGAATCAAACCCGGCATTTTTAAATACTGTCAACAGCGTTACAGCCATTCGGCTCAATTTTCTTGCTTTGTGTGTGACAAAAGCCCCATACAGCAGCAAGTACACCATCGCCTCCATATCCTCCATTGTTTATCTGTTTGTGTCGTGTATAAAATGAAGTCACAGCAGTTTCGCACAGCCGTGCCATGACGACCCTGCCCACGTTGAGTAGCTACTTTTTTGTAATGAACT
The DNA here is from genome assembly GCF_027409825.1 of Scomber japonicus. NCBI lineage: Eukaryota > Metazoa > Chordata > Actinopteri > Scombriformes > Scombridae > Scomber > Scomber japonicus. The sequence goes on along the minus strand of NC_070586.1, from coordinate 39,722,011 downwards.
GTGTTGAGTTGAGCCGAGTAGTGCTAGAATAATATAGTGGAAAGGCGCCATTAGGAAAAAAGAACAGACAGTTTTGACAACAACACTTAGAGCCTAGATTCTAGCTTTGCTCATCCTTCTTATGTAATAATACTGCAGGTGTTTTCTTTTTGCACTTGGCCCAGATCTCTGGCACCACACAGAATTGTCTCGCAGATGAAGAGGAAGGCAGTGGTTCAGGGATAATTGCTTTGATGTTCTCCAAATACCAAACCTTCTCGCCAGCAAATCTTCTTGATGGGATGTAGAAGCAGTCGTCTCCAGCACAGCTCATTGTATCAATCTCGTACTGACCACTGGCAATCTGGATTAATGAACAAAAAAGATACATTAAAACAGCATAAAGTTGAACATCAACAGCATTAAGTGTAACAACTTGTCCAACATTTTGTTTTGATGTACCCAGGACCCATGTTCCTACTTTGATGGTCTCTTCAGACTCCTGGATCCCTGTGGGTGAAAACAAACTCCTTTGGGGAGAAGCAGTCACAAGAGTGGCTACAGAAGCATGAGACCTCTCGAAACCTGATTCTCCCTGGCTCAGTAGCAACAACCTGTGGAGACATTAGTTAAATTTAGTTTTATTTGCAAAAACACGAAAAAAAGACAGTCTGATATATATAATTTGCACTGAAATAAATAATGCAAATTTACAAAAAAATGTAGAAAAAAAGGAAAAGCACCAAACTGAAAACAGCAGAATGATAAGTGAATGTGAATTGGTTTAGGTGCACATGTAGGAGCTGGGTGCTCACCTGATGTACTTTCATAACAACAATAATAATAATAATAATAATAATAATAATAATAATAATAATAATAATAACAACTTTATTTTGTATAATGCCTTTCATGAAACCCAAGATTGCTTCACTACAATAACAAGAACACAGACAAAAACACACGTTTAGCCGGCAAAAGCTTGCAGGAACCTTTTCAACATTGATTTAAGAGAGTCCAGAGTTGGTGCTTGGCGAATGTTAGGAGGGAGTAAGTTCCATAGTGTAGGAGCTACCACACTGAAGGCCCTGCTCCCAAAGGTTTGCCTTCTGGTGCGGGGGATGGACAGGAGGTCCAAGTCGGCGGAGTGCAGGTCCCGTGAAGGGTGGTGAACATGAAGGAGGTCTGTTAAGTACTGGGGTGCAACGGCATGAAGAGATTTATAGGTGAGGAGAAGAAGCTTAAAAGTGATGTGGAGCTTAGTTGGAAGCTAGTGCAGCTGTTTGAGTGTGGGGGTGATGTGCTGCCAGGATTTAGTTCGAGTGAGAACCCTGGCAGTTTGTTATGTCTCGTCAAATTTGTTAATCATGGATATGTCAGGCCATGTCTTGTTTAGTTTCATATGTGGGTCCTGTATGTTTCAGTTTAGTCAAGTCACTCATGTCCAGTTCTGTCATGCACTTCCTGTTTTATTTTGTACTCACCTTTTCCCCTCTCGTTTCAGATCCTGACTTCCCCCTTTGTGTGTTTTCCCTCCGTTGTGATTGTTAACCCTGCCCCTGATTGGTTCCACCTGTGTCTCCCTACCTCATGTTTAAATAGTCCTTGTCTCCTTTGTCTTGCTGTCAGTTCGTTTTTGTCTGTCTTCAGTTCCAGTCCTGTAGCCTTAGAAAGCCAAGTTTTGAGTTCTGTTTTTTGAGTGTTTAGTCTCTCCTCCAAGTGAGTGTTTTTCATTGTATTTTTATCCTCCTTGGGAGCATTTTTTTGTTCTTAATAAATTTCTTTGAGAAGCGCATTTGAGTCCTCCCTGTCCGGTTCAAGGTCATTACACAGTTGAGTTTTGGACATGTTGGAGCCTGTCCAGCGTTTTATTGGGGACCCCATACAAGATGGCATTACAATAGTCCAGACGTGAGGTGATGAATGCATGTATGAGAGTCTCAGCAACTGAGTCAGAGAGTGAAGGACGGAGTCTGGAAATGTTCCTTAGGTGGAAGAAGGGCGGATTTGGTGACAGATTTAATGTGTGTGTCATATGATAGTGTGGAGTCCAAAATAACACCCAGATCGCGCACCTCCGAAGACAGCGAGATGCAGGAGCCATCAACTTGGAGGACAAGATCACTTACTTTGTGGAGCAGATTCTTGGGAGCGACAACCATGAGTTCTGTTTTCTGACTGAGTTTGAGTAGGTTGGTGGTCATTCAGACTTTTATGTCATAGTCCCTGGGACTGATTTAAGGGATGGAGGAAACAGTTACCCACATTTTGCAATGTTCTCCTCTGTCACCTCAAAAAGCCTCACAGATAATTGCTTTAACAGATTCTCCAACAAAGCAGCAGCATGTGAGTTGTCTGTGCCATAGGCCACCAAATGATCTGCAAGGTTTTTAAGCGCACCTCCTACTCTGTCAGGAGCTCCCTTCCCATGAGAGGCCTGGCGTGATCGAGGAACTTTTTTCTGGCACACAACCTTGTCTTTCTGGTGAGTACAATCAGTAATAATAGATCCTCGCCACCGAGGGTGGGTGTAATAGACGTATTAACAGGGCAGGTGCTTACCGCTGTAGGATCGCTGAAGCTTCGGGGGTCTGGGACCTTAGAGACTGTAGCAGACAGTCCGTGTGCACATTAAAAAAGCTTTGAATGTTACCATCAACGATCGTTTAGTTTTAAGGTTTAAAGTTCTAAGAACATAGGGGTATAAAATAGTTTCACTTTTCACTCTACTTGTAAAAAAAAAAAAAAAAAAAAAGTGAGGAGTTTAGTAAAATAACACAAATTGGATTAAAAGAGAAAACTCTAGAGAAAACTAAGAGTAAAATATCTACACTAAATTAACTGAAGTAGTAATAAATAAATAACAAAATCCAAGGTCCTTACAAGTCCACCTAAAGAGAAGAAGCAACTAAAAAATCTAAAACAAATTTTATTTTTTGCCACAATGGGCTGTAATAGTACCAAGGATGAAACACCTGAGGATCCACCTGTAATGTCTTCTCCCAATATTAAGTTTATGATCACAAAATATGGGGAACAAAGTACTGACCAACTTGGAATCTGGGTTCAAGAGTGTGGGTTTCCAGTTACGGGCAGTTTTAGCCTAACACAATTAGAAGAATTAAAAATCCAACTAAAAGTAAAAGAAGAAATCAGTCAGTCAAATCAAAAGAAAAAAAAGGGGAAAGAGTTTAAAGCTAATTGGGGAGCTTATACTTGTTGGCTTAATGAAGCCAACCTCAGGGACAGAAAACAGCAGAAAAAGGCAGGGAAAGGTACACTAACATCTGCATCTCAGTGCCTCAAACTAGATCCCGATCTGGACTCTGCTCCACCCAGAAGACAGCCAGCACCAGCTGTGGACCAAGGAGGAGCAGCCAGCTCTCCGGAGGCGATGGCAGCTGAAGCCGAAGACATAACATCACCACAGACAGATCCAGACCCGAAGGTGGGACAGAGATTTCTACCCCCACCATACGCCACAAAATATTGTGCGCCGCACACCCCTCTTCCACGGGACGAAAGCAGAACAAGACAAGGCACCGCTTTCAAGTCAACAGAAAGCCCCTTGTTGTCAGACTCTATGCTAATTGCACCAATGGTTGAAGTAGCTGGGGGAGACGGAACCTCTCAGCTAATCTTTAGACCGTGGACATACAGCGACATGAAAGAAGCTGCCACTCACCTCCCCCTAGTCCAAAATGGGGGAGATGACACAATTGGTCATTTTCTGTCAACAATTCAGACCATCTACCAATGAACTGAAACGACTTCTCATGATCCAAATGGGAAACAAATGGACAAAAGTAGCTGGGAATTTCCTGGAAGAAGAACAAAGATTGATTAATCCAACATGGACAGATGAAACCAACATTCAATATAGACAAACAGTGACTGAGCTTTGTGACAGAATCAAAGCAGCTTTCCCGCTAAGACTGGATATGGGAAAGATATCAGCTTGCAGGCAGGGGGATAATGAGACTGTGTCTGATTATCTCACTTGACTCACAGAGGTCCACAACACACACAGTGGCCTCCAAAGACCAGCTGACATAGGGGGGGCTAACCCAATCACCCCATGGGAAGCCCACCTGCGAGACCGCTTCATCAATGGCATTCGCCCAGAGATCAGTGCGATGGTTAAACGTAACTGTCTGACATGGGACTATGGCAACCTGGAGACGGTTGAAAGACATGCCGTACATGCAGAGAAATTCCTGAAAGAAAGAAAAACACAGAAAAGTACACAGCTGACAGACAGATTGCAGATGGCACAGCTCGCAGTGTATGAACAACAAGCTGGAAGAAGGGGCCGCGGACGTGGGCGCGGACGTGGCCGCGGCCGAGGACAAAACAACAGAAGAGAGCGTGCAAACCGAGGGCCACCTGGCTCTTGTTACATATGTGGAATGATGGATCATTGGGCTAAAGACTGTCCGAGAAACACCGAAAATGAGAACGGGACACCACAAGTGACCGAGGCAGATTGACTAGGGGTGGAGCAGAGGACAGTGACGGACACATCTGGTTATGACGCAAGGGCTGAGACGGCAGACCACTCTACACAGCCGATAAGTATAAATGCATTCACTGACACACACAGCAAACAACAACTTATCTTACAAGCCATTCAACACCTAGAGTCTACACAAGAAACTGATGAAGCTGAAATTTACATAAAATTCACACACGAAGCATACAAGAAAATGCCACAACACACACTCACAGTTGAAGGGCAAGACATAACTTTTTTAATAGACTCTGGTGCCACCGAATCAGTTATCATGCAGAAAGATATCAGCCCAATCCCAAAGCTAAGCGGCAGATATGCAAAGACAGTGGGGGCATCAGGCTCTCACTTGATAGAGAATTACACGACCCCACTCTCATGCCAAGATAACGTTGAGGGAAAGCTCAAACATTCATTTTTGCTGTCGAAACGCTGTCCTGTAAATTTGCTAGGGAGAGATTTGATGTGTCGGCTAGGCATTGTTTTGGTTTCCACTCCCCAAGGTATTGTTGTGACTAGGATTCCCCAAACACATTCCTTTGTCAAATATGGTAGGGAAGACCTAATGTATGCTTATCAGTGGAGGATTCCAGACACTGCACTCAACTCTGTAAACAACACACTGATACAGGAAGCTAAGACACTCACTACAGACATACACACTGACGTCATGACGCCACAAGGCCTCCACTGCACTTCTCACATCTCGCAGGGAGCAGACAGTGAGTTTGAGGAAATATGGTATAGGACAGATCAGGGCAGACACACACTCAGACTAAACTGGTTATATTGGACTCATAATCAATGTGCTGTGTCAGTAACTTTGTCTAATCCATCTTCTCAAACTCTGTTCAGGATACCACACTCTGACCCCCATGTTTCACTGGTCAAACCCAAAACAACAGGGTGGGAGGACTTGGGACCTTGGATAAAAATGTGTAATGAGGCCTCCGGGTGGGGAAAAACATCAGATCCTGATGTTGATTTCCATCCGCTTCTAAAGGTGCACCGAAAAAGGTTTTCTGCTGTAGTGACTGCGGAAAAGACTGTTGAGCTCATTCCAGACACACATTTCCAAACAACCACAGAGGTAAAAGATTTCTTTGATTCATTTTTCGGCAATCACATTTTCATAGAAGACGTCTCTGAAATTCCTGAGCTAAGTCAGGTACCATCATGTTTGTGGGCACAGCACAAATATGATGTAGGACTGATTAAAGGCGCCGAACCAGTTGTGATCACACCAAAATCCTCATACAGACCATGCAAAAATCAATATCCTTTGAAAAAAGATGCAGTGGAGGGCATTAAACCAGTGTTTGAATCCCTCCTTAAAGCAGGAGTAATAGTTCCATGTGAAAACTCTCCTGTGCGAACACCAATCTTTCCTGTAAAGAAAATCAGAGATATTGGACAACCTGATGAATGGAGATTTGTACAGGATCTGCAAGCAGTAAATGCAGCAGTCCACGCACGTGCACCAAATGTACCAAATCCACACACAATTCTTTCTCAAGTTCCATCTGACAGTAAATGGTTCTCGGTTGTTGATCTTGCAAATGCATTTTTCAGTATCCCAGTGGATAAAGATAGCCAATTTTGGTTTGCTTTTCAATTTGAGTCAAAAATGTACACCTTTTCTAGGCTCTGTCAAGGCTACACTGAGTCTCCAACCATTTTTAATGCAGCATTAAAAGACAATCTAGATTCACTTAATTTGCCAGCTAGAAGTGCACTTTTGCAATATGTGGATGATTTAATGATTTGCTCTCCCACACAGGAAGCCTGTGTCCAAGACACACTTGCTCTCCTGAACCATCTGGCTGATAACGGTCACAAGGCCAGCTTGTCAAAACTTCAGTTTGTTTCAAAACAAGTCACTTTCCTGGGTCATGTGATCACAGCAGAGGGCAAAACCCTCTCACCCAAACGAATTGAAGCAATCCAAAACATTCCACAGCCTGAAACAAAGAAACAGGTAATGAGTTTTTTAGGAATGACGTCATATTGCAGACAGTGGATCCCAAATTATGCAGAAATTGAAGCGCCATTAAGTGCTCTCGCCCATGGGAGAGGCCTTACAGCAAAAGATAAGGTCATTTGGACACCTGAGGCTGTAAAAGCCTTTGTTGATTTGAAATTGGCATTACAATCCCCACCAACATTGGGCCTTCCGGATTGCACCAAACCATTCACACAGACTGTGGGCGAACGGGGTGGGTACATGACTTCAATATTGACACAAGACCATGGGGGACGACAGAGACCGGTAGCCTATTTCTCATCAAGACTTGACTCGGTTGCTACAGGACTTCCTACATGTCTAAGAGCTGTGGCAGCTGCAGAAAAAGCTGTGATAGCTTCACGTGACATTGTAGGCTATGCTGATCTCAACCTGTTGGTACCGCATGCTGTTTCAATGATTTTGCTTGAACAGAAAACTTCCCACCTGTCAACAGCGAGGTGGCTCAGATACAACACAATTCTGCTTGATATGCCTAACATAACTGTTAAAAGATGCAATGTTCTTAACCCTGCAACTCTTCTCCCTACACCAGACGATGGACAACCACATGACTGTGTGGCAGTAATAACTGAAACCTGTTCCCCCAGACCTGATCTGCAGGACACACCTCTGCAGAACGCTGACCTGGAACTGTTTGTGGATGGCTCAGCCTCGAGAAACTCAACAACCGGTAAAAACCAAGCGGGCTTTGCTATTACAACATTACATGACACAATTGTTGCACAGCCACTTCCCTCAAATTATTCTGCACAAGCAGCAGAATTAGTAGCGCTGACAGAGGCTTGCAAGATTGCAGCTGACAAAACAGCCAACATATATACTGACAGTAGATATGCATGGGGAGTGGTACATGATTTTGGCCGTCTTTGGGCCAATAGAGATTTTTTAACATCAACAGGCAAACCTATAGCCCATCATGCCCTGGTTGCTGCACTTCTCGATGCTGTCCTCCTTCCAAAACAGGTTGCTATCTGCAAATGCCAAGCACACACAAATAATGATGATTTTGTTTCACAGGGGAATGCCAGAGCTGACGCTGCAGCCAAGACAGCGGCACAGCTAGATAACGCTAACAATAACATTCAATGTCTTGCTATTGTTAACTCACCACCGACATCCACAGTTGATTTGTTTGACCTACAGGCCAGAGCCAGCCCTGAAGAGAGGCTGGCTTGGAAGAAAGCAGGCTGCTCTTTTTCTGACAAAGTGTGGTACGGGCCTAATGGTAGACCTTGTCTACCCAAATACTTATTTCCTCATTATGCTAAGTTGACACATGGGAGAGATCATGTGTCCAAGGGGGGAATGATGAGTGAAATACAGAGGTATTGGTTCACAAAGGGTTTCTCTAACTTTTCCCAAAAAATTTGCCAAAGTTGTGTGATTTGTGCTACTAACAATGCAGGCAGAGGCATCCAGATGCAACAGAGTGCGCATCCACCACCACAAAAACCTTTTGATCACTTACAAATGGATTTCATTGAGCTAACGCCTAGTGAGGGAAAGAAATACTGTTTGGTTTTTGTTGACATGTTTTCAAAATGGGTAGAAGCTTTTCCCACTTCTAAGCAGGACTCAGCAGCAGTAGCCAAGGCTCTAATCAGAGAAATAATTCCCAGATGGGGAATTCCAGGTAAAATCTCATCCGACAATGGTACACCTTTCGTGAGAGCAGCCCTTAAGAGCGTGGGTGAGTATTTTGGCATTGAAATGAAGCAACATTGTGCTTATCACCCAGCCAGTGGGGGGGCTGTTGAAAGAGAGAATGGTACATTGAAAGGAAAATTGGCTAAATGTTGTGAGGAAACTGGTTTAACTTGGACAAAAGCACTACCGATTGTTTTGATGCACATGAGAGCTAGGGTCAGAAGCAGAAATGGCCTTAGCCCATTTGAAATCCTCTTTGCACGACCTATGAATACAGGAATTGGACCGGTCAAAAGGCAACTCCCCCACACCAGCCAGTGTGAGGATGAAATGTTACGTTATTGTGCAAACCTGTCCTCTGTGCTTTCTGATATTCACAAACAGGCTAAGGACGCCCTACCAAAAGCCACGGAGAAAAAACTACATGACCTGGAATCTGGAGACTGGGTCGTAGTGAGAGACTTGAGGAGAAAGAGCTGGAGAGCACGCAGGTGGAACGGACCTTTCCAAATCCTCCTCGCCACGGAAACAGCAGTAAAGGTCGCGGAGCGGGCCACCTGGATACACGCCAGCCACTGCAAACGGGTTCCTGAACCCACGGACGAGACACCATCAAGCGTGCAGAGCATCAGTAAGTGAACCAACGCTTTCCCCCGCCTTGTACTGACCAACAGGAGGGGTGTGGTTTAAAGTAGGACCACACGTCTCTAGTACACTGATTACGGGGGTAAGCTGAGGCACCACGGCTGATGCAATGACGCCAACGAATATACAGTGGCGCTGGAGGGGTGACAGATGTAGAGGAATTGGCAGTATATTCCTGCTCACTGTCATCATCGTCCTGCTACTGCTCCTGCAACAAGACACATCACAGCCTGAACAACAACAGGGGGGGAAAACTCAACCAGCAGCTGCAGAGCATCAAACTGCAGAAAGAAGAGAGAATTGCTGCCTGAGTTTATTCACCCCCTACTGAAGCCTGAGGAAAATTCTTGGTACGCTGTAGTACTATCGACAGCCAGACGGATTACAAATGACAGCTGCTATGCCTGCACACAACTTCCTCACGGGGTGGGAGACGCAATACCTGTGACGCCAACCCCATTGAATGTTTCGGAGACACTAGGCGTCATGGTAGCTTTCACCCTGGGGGTTTCCCTGGAGGACCGGACTGTGAAGGACATGGCTGAGAACATCGACATGTGCAACATCAGCATCGTTAACTACGGGGGTTCAACGGCGAGATTCTGGAACATGACACAGGTGAAACAACCAGGAGTTCACCAATCTGTCATGACTACAAACCCCACCCAAAAAGAAGGGACTGTTTGTTTTACTAGGAAGTGCTTCACTAAACAAGAGCACTTCCTGGGAATATCACCGTGCAAGCAGGTGGTTACGGCTACCTGTGGGACATGGGGTCATGATGATGCGGCCTCATGCAAACGCATACAACCATACATTGCCTCTTTGAATTTGACGGACACTGTTAGCTTGAACCGCCCAGGTAATGACAATCCTGAGCTCCTGCTGCCCTCCGGTGACGGCTATGGATCACTGAGACAACATGTCTGGGTGTGTGGACGACATGTTTACCAGTCTCTTCGCCCCGGATGGTGCGGTACCTGCTATCTGGCAAAGCTGATGGCCTCTGTTACTATTCTCCCCACACTAAGCCACGCCCACACTCACTATGCGCACTACTACCAACCACATAGAAGTAGACGCAGCACGGAGAGAGTTCCAGAGTGGCAGAAAGGGCTTGGGGGATTCTTCCCCTGGTGGGGAACTGTGAACAATGCTTTTATGATTGACGACTTGGCAGTGGATTTGGAGAATCTGACAGCCCTTGTGTCAGCTGGGTTTTCTGCCCTCACTCCCACTGTCCAAGGTATCCGAAATGTGGCACTGCAGAACCGAATGGCATTGGACATGATGTTTGCCAGTCAAGGAGGAGTCTGCCACATTATCGGTGCGGACTGTTGTACTTACATTCCGGACATCACGGACAATATGACTCATGTTGTCTCACACCTGAATGACCTGTTGTATGAACAAAAGATCAAAGACTCTGTGTATCAAAGTCCATGGTTATGGCTGACCCAGGGAGGATGGAAAATGACGTTACTGAAAGCATGGACACCTGTGCTTGTTACCCTGACAGTGTTTATGGTTGTGATCTGTTGTGCTATACCTTGCATTAAAGCTTTGGTCACTTCATTGGTTAAAACCTCTGTTGGGCAATTCATGATTCAATCTGAAGGTGGTTCCTCTCTGAACTGGATTCCACCCTATGCTGACTTAGATGATTTTGACAGTACTGTTTAATCTAGTATTGCTCATTCTAGCAATATTGTTTGCTTTGATTACTTAAGACAAAAAAAAAGATGTTGTTAATCAGATTTTTTTAATCATTAGTTTTGAATTTCAATGATTAAGGTTTGTTTGATTAATGTTTGTTTGTGAGCGTAATACGCTCAAAGGGGGGAAAGTAATGGAAATTCTTATTATTCATCTTGTCTGAGCAAATGAGTAGTTATGTTATTTGATTAGAGGTATGTGTGTGCATCATAATCTGTTGACCATGCCATGAAATGTTGATTTAATGAATATCATTGAACTTTGAATTAGAACATCATGTATGTTATAGTCTACTGATTAACTATTGTCCTGATTGTATACCCTTGATGACGTGCCTATTGTGATGACATTGGTCTGTTGATAGAACAATGTCTCCCTTTTCTATGATAATGTATTGTATATAATCTGACTGTTTTCCCTGCTCCGGGCTCGCTTTTTCATCTCACGCCTGAGACAGAAGGAGTCCGTCTGCAGACGACTGAATAAACTAGAGAAAGACAACGTTACCGGCTTTGTGCTTATTGATAGATAAATATTGCCAGAACAGGCCTCAGCGAAGTTCCATGTCACGTCTCTTAAAGCCTTTCATTAAAGGCACTGTGGATGCAAGGTATAATGCCAACTTATTCAGATACTGAGATGTTGGTCCATCTGATAGAAAGTGGATATTTTTTGTCAGGGGATGGCTTGATCTAATGTGCTCCAAGGCTGGCTCTAAATGTGTCCATGTGGCAACAGCATTGTGCTGTAGGCTACCAGACACAGTTGCAAAGGATTCAACTTGTCCACCAGTGAAGTACATGACCCCTGTATGGAGTGTGGCTTACTGGTGAGATCCACCAAAGTGAGTGTCTTTGATTTCATTACTCCATTTGCAAATGTAATTTTCACTGTAATCAACATGGACTACAACATCATGCTCAGTCAAGGTTTCTTTCAGTTGTTTAATACACATGAACTGGTGCCCAGTGTTGTATAAATGAGTACAGACACGGGGCAGGTTTGTCTTGGTTAGCTCTACAAGTTTCTCAATGTTAGCAAGGTTTTCATGTTGAACTCAGTCGTAGTGCCATCCTGCAGTTTTTTGGTCATTGGTGTTGACCTTGTCACTCACTCCATGACACAATGTTGGTTTTTGTTGTAGGATCCACGACCACAGGGAATTGATACAGCCAGTGGCGTGCACAGACATTTTGGGGGGCAGGTGCTCAGTGAAAAATAAGGGCACTTTGTGCGGCAACAACTAAATAACTCAGGCCACAAGGGCAGCAAAGAAAACACAACAGGAACTAACTCACAGGGAAACCAGAAGACTAAACACTGTGCAAAACAACACAGAGATTCGGAACAAAGACTGAACTGAAAACCAAAACCTATATAGACATGGGGTAATAACTAATAGGACACAGTTGAGAGAAACAAGACAGGTGAAACAAATGAGGCAATCAACCAAGCCAGGGGAAACACAGGAAGTAAAACTAACAAAATACATAAGGAGAGAATAACATTTCAAAATAAAACACAAACTACACCAGGATGTGACACATGGAGAGGTTTTTAGTTAGGCAGCTACTATGATAGATCAGTGTACTGCTTGCAAAATAAAAAATGTTTTTTCTCGTCAGAACAAAAGAAGTGTACAAAGTGTTCTATTTCATATCTGGTCAACACGCCACCGTATGGGTCACTCTCTCCGAGGGTGAGCTGTTTCAGGAGACAATGTAGCAAATGAACACCTCCGCCCAGCGGGTGCAATCAGAGCCTATTAATACAGCTGGGCGATCACCTGCTCACTCTCTTTTTCTCCTCCTGAAGTGCGTGAGTATTTGTTCAGACTGAGACATTTTATGTGGCTTTTCAATGTACGTACTTATCTGCCTTCTTCCTACAGGAACAGCTTGTTGCTCGCAGTAAGGAAGAGTGTGTGGATTTTTGGATTTTTGTCTGGAATAGTGTGGCACTGCGGGGAGCCTCTTTTCCCGTGAGGGAGAACGCTACCTCGCGTGGCTGGGTTGCTGTTGTGGTCTTCGGCCAGGTGAGTACTGACTGTACTGACTGAGTCCTGATTGTTTTTCGAACTGAGAGGAGCCGCTGCGGCCGGGAGGTTGTACGCTACCTGAGGCTTTTATCCACACCTGTCGCCTGTGTCTTTCCGCTGAGTCCGAATGGCAGTCTTGGCTTGCCAGACCATGTCACAGGACGGCGATTGCAAGGTTTTTCCCTCTCCAGCCATTGCCCTGGGCCAAGCTGGTCTGCGGGCGGAGAATGAGATGGACACAGAGGCGCGTGATCGGCCGCTTGCCGGTAAGCGGCGCACGCGGAAGAGGAGGCGTTCGGAGGCGCAGATTGAACAGCTGCAGCTGCAGGTGGAGGCTATGCAAAATACCCTGCAGGGGCTTGTTCATGCTCAGCGTCCTGCAGGGCTGCCTGGCATGGACAGGCCAGCTCCTGATGTCTGGGATCCAGATGTGCTTTCTGTCGCAGCCTCTGACAGTTTGGAGGGTCTGCACGACCCCCAGTTCGAGGAGGATGTCCAGTCGCTCTCAGATTTGGGGGATGGCTCTTCACAGGCTTCAGAGCCTGAGCCGATGGACCCTTCTGATAGGGCTGTGATTACAAGGGCGGCAGCACGTGCACAGCTGGTCTGCCAAGCTCCGCCTCCAGCTGCTTCAGTGTTTGACAGGGGCTCACGGCGACACAGGTCAGTCGGGCTTCCTGTCCTTCCTGATTTTACCTGATTCACCTTTGCTATGTTGGCAGGAGCTGTGGCAAGGGCTGGCAGGGATGCAAATCACCCTAACAGGCGCTGCAGGGCCACTGATAACCAGCTCTGCAGAGCTTATCATGCCTCAGCGCATGATAAGGCTGGCGTGCACCAATTCTTTGTTGCTGCTTTATTTGGCAGCAACAAAGATGCTCGGATGCTCCGTGTGGCGGACATGTTGCCCTTGGCCAATCAATGGCCTCCATGGTCCAGGCACGCCGCCATGTCTGGCTGTCACAATCCAATCTGTCCGACCAGGATTGCATTGCTGTGCTGGAAGCTCCAGTGGTGCCAGGAGAGGTCTTTGGTCCACCCTGTGAGGCAGCCTTGGAGTAGTCTCGTAGGGCAAGGGAGCTGACGCGCTCTGTGAGGGATGTGCCGGCCTCACGCTTGTGTTGGGGTCGTAGATCCTTTCAAGTCAGCTCTACAGCCTCCAGGGCGCCGCAGCCTTCCGCCCAGGGGTTCCCAGTCCGGGGCGGCCCGGCTCGCCAGCGTTCCTTTCGCTATGACCGCAGTGGAAACTCTGGTCGTAGGGGTGCCAGACCAGGGTCAGCTGGTGGCCGGCGCTGGTGGCCGGAGCCTCCGGCTTCACGCTTCACTCCTCAGCACCTTGCTCACTGGCGCCAGTGTACTCGGTGCCCTTGGGTACTAAATACACTGGAGTCAGGATACAGACTCCAGTTCAGAACCAGACCACCGCCGTTTCCCGGCATTGTTCCTACCCTCCTCAGCGACAGGGCAGATTGTCAGTCCCTTGTGACAGAGGTTTCGGCCCTTCTGAAGAAGGGGGCAATAACACCCGTCCCCAGTGGCGAGATGCACCAAGGGTTTTATTCAACCTACTTCTTGGTTCCGAAAAAGGACAGTGGCCTCCGTCCTATCGTGAACCTGAAGGGGTTCAATGGCTTCCTAAAACGCCTGCCCTTCCGTATGCTTCATCTGTCGCGCCTTCTGTCAGCTATAAGGCATGGAGACTGGTTCACTACGGTGGATCTGCACGATGCGTACTTCCACATTCCTATTCACAGAGGTCACAGGAAGTACCTCCGTTTCTTCTTTCAAGGCACCGCATACGAGTACGCCGTCCTCCCGTTCGGCCTTGTCTCCTCGCACCTTCACAAAGTGCATGGAGGCAGCGCTGGCACCTCTCCGTTGCCAGGGCATTCATATTTTGAATTACCTGGACAATTGGCTGGTGTGCTGCCCGTCAGAGCGTCAGGCCCGGCTCGACACCTTGACGGTGTTGAACCACCTCAAGAACCTGGGGCTGGCCTTGAACAGGGAGAAGAGTTGCCTTGTTCCATCAAGGAGGGTGGAGTATCTGGGTTTGGTTCTGGATTCGACCTTAATGAGAGCTGTCCTCACCTTGAAGAGGACAGCAGTGCTGATGGACAGCTTGTCACAGTTGACTGTGGGCAAGCACATCTTAGTGAAGTGTGGCCAGAGGCTCTTGGGCCTCATGGCGGCAGCGTCCCAGGTGGTGCCCCTGGGGTTGCTTCACATGCGGCCGCTGCAGCGTTGGCTTGCCAGGCACAGAGTGTGCCCCCACGAGGATGGCCTAAGGGCTATCCTGGTGTCTGCAATTTGCCTTCCAGCACTTGCGTGGTGGACCACAGCCCTAGGCCTCAGGGAGGGAGTTCCGCTGGGGCCGGTGTGCTCAAGGGTGACCATAACTACCAACGCCTCAAAAGCAGGCTGGAGGGCCCTATGGGAGACCCACCCAGACTGGGTCCTGTGGGGTCCCTTTTGGAGAGGGGCTCACATCAACCTGCTCGAACTGGAGGCAGTGTATGGAGCCTTGGTGTATTTCCTTCATGCAATGGCAATTGGTTCGGACCGACAATTCAAATGTGGTCGCTTACATCAACCGGCAGGGCGGACTGCGGTCGGGGTCCCTACACGACTTGGAACAAAAGCTCCTCCACTGGGCTCATGCGCAGGGTGTGTCCCTGAAGGCCATCCACTTGCCAGGGGCAGTGAATGTGGCAGCAGACCTCCTGTCCAGGGGCGGCCCCAGGCCAGGGGAATGGCGGCTTCACCCGCAGATTGTGGAAGCCATTTGGTCTCGCTTCGGAGAGGCCCAGGTGGACCTCTTTGCCTCACGGGAGTCCACCCATTGCCCACTATGGTACTCCATAGCAGGTCCAACGGGAACATTTGGGGTGGACGCTCTTGCGGGCCAGTGGCCCCAGGGCCTGCTGTATGCATTTCCTCCCTTTCCCCTCATACCAGCCGTTCTGGCCAGGGTGGGGATGATGGAGGCCAGGGTTCTGCTTGTGGCCCCAGATTGGCCACATCAACCATGGATGGCAACTTTGCAGAGGCTGCTGGCGGGAACCCCATGGTGCCTCCCAGTCAGACTGGACATGCTGTCACAGGCTCAAGGACAGCTCTGGCACCAGAATCCGGGGATTTACAGGCTGCATGTCTGGCCTCTAGATGGGAGCCGCTCAGCAGTTTGAGTCCTGCTGTTATGGCTACCCTGCAGGCAGCCAGAGCTCCCTCTACCAGGGTGCTTTATGCTGGCAGATGGAAACGGTTTTGCCAGTGGTGTTCAGAGAAGGGCTGGGACCCAATCTCTTGGGGGACACGGGCAGTCATCTTATTTTTGCAGTCCCTGTTGGAGAAAGGATTGACAGAGTCCACCTTACGGGGCTATGTGGCGGCTGTATCTGACCGTCACATGCCTATTGAGGGTAGGACAATGGGCTCGCAGCCCTTTATTAGCCAGTTTTTGAGGGGGGCTAGGCGTATCCGGCCACCACGGTCCCGCATGGTCCCATCATGGGATTTGCAGGTGGTGTTGCAGGCTCTGTCGGAGCCTCCTTTTGAGCCTTTGACCAGTTTGGGGCTGGAGCTTCTTTCCCTCAAGAGGTTTTTTCTTCTTGCCCTGGTCTCGGCAAAGCGGGTATCCGAACTACATTGCCCTGTCTGTGCATCCGTCTTGTTTGAGGTTGGGAGAGGAGGGCTCTGCCGTCTCTCTCCTGTCAAATCCAGCCTTCTTACCTAAGGTGCTCCCTCGGTCTTTTGTTTTAAGGCCCTTGGTTCTGGAGCCCTTCCATCCTCCACCCCAGGCATCTGTGGAGGAGGCCCGGTTACACTTGGTCTGTCCAGTCCGGTCCCTGAGGGTGTACATCGCCCGTACGAGCCCCATTAGACAGACTGATCAGCTCTTTGTCTGTTATGGGGGTGCTAAGGTGGGCCAAGCTCTATCCAAGCAGCGTTTGGCCTGCTGGGTTGTCCAGGCCGTAGCTCTGGCCTATGATAGTGCTGGGGTCCCTCCACCTAGGGGGGTGGTGGCCCACTCCACCAGAGGGATGGCTACCTCTTGGGCGCTCTTCAAGGGGGCTCCCTTGGAGGACATTTGTGCAGTGGCTGGTTGGGCCTCTTCTGGGACCTTTGCAAGGTTCTACAGGCTAAATGTTGCTTCATCCATGCCCTCTGCTGTTCTGTAAGCAGGCCTGTGAGATTTGTGGTACCTGCCATGCTGGACCATGGCTTCAGGGTTGATATTCACCCGGTGGTTGTGTTCATTTATTAAGGATGTTCTGTTATGGGGACCTTTTTCCTTTTCAATGGAAAGTGTTTTCGTTCACAGCAGGTGGCCTTCGTCGGCCTTTGGCTATTGTGCCATGAACCTGGAACCACAAACCTGGAGATTAATTATTCTCATTAAAATGTGTTCTGATCTGTGAACTGGTTGTCCTGAGTATTTTTTGCCTCACTACACCTCCTGCCTGACCTTATTTGCTATACTGTTGACCCATATGGTGGCGTGTTGACCAGATATGAAATAGAACGGATGGTTACAGAAGTAACCGTGGTTCTATGAATGAAGGTCAACACACCAGCTTGCTCTGTCATTCAGAAGGCTAGTTCGGCCTCAGTCGAGAAAAAGAGAGTGAGCAGGTGATCGCACAGCTGTATTAATAGGCTCTGATTGCGCCCGCTGGGCGGAGGTGTTAATTTGCTACATTGTCTCCTGAAACAGCTCACCCTCGGAGAGAGTGACCCATACGGTGGCGTGTTGACCTTCATTCATAGAACCACGGTTACTTCTGTAACCATCCGTTATTTTGAAGTGAAGAGTGAGCTCTGAAGAATCCTCCTCGGTGCCATGCCATCCTCCTCGGTGCCATGTCTTTAAAGATTCTGATGACCTCACCATGATTTATCTGGATGTCTTTCTCTATGGCAAGTAGAAGAAGGTCAGAGAGCCATTCTTCTCCAAACAGACATCTTAGTTTGTTATTGATCATTTTCAGCTTTGAAAATGATCGCTCCACAGAAGCAGTTGTCACTGGCAATGTCGCATAGATTTGTATCATCTTCACAAAGGTAGGACATATGACTTGGCCGCTGTTTTCCCTCAGTATGGCAAATATTTCTTTGAGGTCTTTTGCAGGATTGTTGGAGTGGAAGACCTTTAGTTCTATCTTCAGATTGTCCTCGTCTGCTCCATAGAAATCACAGAGAATGTGGACAGCTTCCTTGGCTTCTGCGTTTGGCGTGCTTACCCAGTTGGCATGTACAGTTAAGGGGTGGAAGGACTGAATGATTCTGGCAGTGGGACTTCCAGTGTCCCCCTTGAATCTCCTGTTTAGCTTCTCAGTCATAGTATCCAGAAAGGTGAAATTCACACTACTCCTGAAGTATGCCTCTACAGACTCAAACAGAGCACCTACTTGAGACACTGTTGGGCTGTGTTGGAAACGCACTGGCACTTTCCGTTTCCTCTCCTGACCAGGCACTACAGTAGATACTGGAATGTCGAGACTCTCTGCCTTCTCTGACGCACATCCAAATTTTTCTCCAAACTGCTCCTCAGGCCTCATGGTTTGCAATGTGTGAAGCACACCATCAATTACCTTGAAGGCAGTGGAGTGGTCCAAGCGTTCTTCCTACAGAGAATCTTATGCCACCTTCAAACACTGGGGTGGTGATTTCCTGGCAGAGAATAAACATAAAATTGATGGCATTTCTGTACATCTTACCTAAGGGTAATAAGTGTAACTTTATTTTTAAGGGGCCTCAAGGGTTAATATATGGCTGCATTTCCTCTAAAGGCCAAGTCAGCATCTGTTTCTGCTCCCTCCCTGACCTTTGACACAGATGTGTGTGACGTTGAGAGGACAGAATCACCTGCACACACTCAAAAAAAAAAAATGTCACTGTTGTTGGCTATAAAACGTAGTATTATATTGTAATTACTCAACTTGAGTTAGTTGTGTTGTTTGAAAGCAAAAATATGTAATGTCAGGTTTACTTGGCATGGTTAGTACTCCAACTCAACTCTGTAATGTAAAAATGATGTACAACAGAAAGCACTACATAAATAAAGTAGTTTGTCCTTTTGAGGACACTGTACATATCATCTGCCCTTGTTGGTAATTGGCCAACTGATAACTGTGTCAGGGTTCACTTTCTGGAATTCTTCATCTTCTAAATGTCAATGTCAATGACTTTATACAGTATATTTCCTGTTGTGTTTTGCAGAACGACTCCATCGAAACAAAGAGAGCTTGCATCCTCCAAGCACTAGCTTTGTATCTCAAGGAAGATCCTGAAGAGCTAGTAAAGGAATATGTGTTATCAGTTGTTTTAAAGTAATATTTGCATTCAACATGTAATAGTGTGCTAAATATGCTCTGGAGAGGTGTTTAGTTTTACCTCCACATTCACGTTCATTGTGCCGACAAATATCGCAGAATATATATTATTTGTACACATTTGACAAACCTTTCCAATGCCAGTTGTTTGTTAGAGGATTTTTTTTCTCCCTTGAGAAGGTCTTTACATTTTAAACTTATCAAGGTGAATATTATAATGGTGGAAGTTTCATGTGAATTATGTGCTTTTAGTGGGAAAGTTTTCATTAAATGATCTTGTCTGTTTTTAGAGTGATAACCCTGATGAAACCCAGAGAGATTTGGAGCTGACGGTCATCGGCATGTGATTAAACATCCAGGTGCAGGTTTTGATCAGCTTCATCATCGTTGAAGGTGAAAAGGTGCTTCATGGACTCAAAGATGTCGCCACTGCGTGTGCCTTACTGTTTGGGATCATCTACAACCTGAACCTGAGCTATCCAAATGACCTCAGGTACACTTTTGAATTCATTCAAAAGATCCTGATGGATTCACACAGGCGAACAAAATCCAGGTACTCAGAAACACACTGCTGGAATGAATGCATGAAGCTATACAGTGTTACTACTACTTACTTGAGCTGTTAAGATTTTGTTAATTTGGCCCACAGACACAAGAATGTTTCAGTTTTCTTCTTGTCATGATTTTTCTCATTATGTGTCTTTTTTATTATTATTATTATTATTATTATTATTATTATTATTATTATTATAATCACCCTTATTATAATAATTATTATTTTATTATTGTGTGTACAGTAGTTTCAGTTGTTATAAGCTGCCTCTCATTGTAGCCACTGTCAGCCCTACTGGCTAAAAGATTCTGCCAATCTCATGTAAACATGTAATGTTCATACATGTGAAGCATGTTATGCTTTCCAGTGGGGTTTTTTAATAACAGGCTGTTTTGAATGGTTAATCTGAAAGACAGTGCTAGCTGCTCATTGTATCAATACAGTTTAATGACATTTTCCAGGTGAAGATGCTGATCTCTTATCAGTGCAATGTGTGTAAAATAATCCAAAAAGATTAATACATACAGTAGATACTGCTTGATCTCTGGCTGCTTCATCCATGTTCATCATCATCCATATTCTAGTAGATCAATGGCAAGAGACCTGGCACAACCCAGTCCACTTGTCCACTAGTATGATAATATTATCTTCAGATTCAAGTAGAGACTGACAATGGCTATTACCCAGCTGTGGCTGCACAACACTGCCCTCTACTGGTTGTTCAGAGGAGGGTGTATTCACATTCCAATTTGGTGGTATTTATTTGTGGAATCCACATACAAAGTCAAGCATATTTATTTTCAGATCTCGAAAATATATTTACAAATACACTTTATTCATACAAATTAGTTTATTTATTTGTATGTCACGTTTTTATATTTCTATATTAGTTTATTTATTTGTATGTCACGTTTTTATATTTCTATATTTGTATTTGTATATTGATAAATGTATGCATATTTCACCCCAACCCTAACCCATAACCCTTAACCCTCTTTTTGATATGTATAAATCTTTTTGAAACATATCTCCATAGCCATAAATTCCATTTAAATTTCATAAAGAGAAATACCTTCTTCAGTGCTAAAATTATTTTATTTTATTTTTACTGTAACATGCCTGCTTTCATTAGAAATGTTGACTGTGAACATATGCTCTTAAAAAAAAGGAAATAGAAATTTTAGAGTATTGGGGAAAAACATATTAGATGGATCCTTCAGGAAAATATTTAGAGTGAAAGAGAGAGGTGCTCATTCATGTCTCTCCTACATTAACTCAGTGATTCATAAAGTTGCTAATATAAATGTCAGTCCACTACTGCCTCCAAGTGCAGGCATGGAAAGAGGCCAAATTTTACCATTCATTAAATAGTGCAGAATATGGTTTGTGTACAATTCCAACAAAGATAGTTTTTGACTTAAAGGGCATGGCAGTTTAATCATGTAGTTAACAACAATTTTTATTTCATGTGCAAGCTTTGGGGTTGGTTTTAGAAACCCATCAAGATTCCACTGGTATTCAGTTGCAGGACACTGCATAGTTGAGATCTTTAATAGTTCACTTCTAAATGACACTAATAAAAGATAGTTGTCAACACTCCACACTCTCATATGACACACACATTAAATCTCTCACCAAATCTGCCTTCTTCCACCTCAGGAACATTTCCAGACTCTGTCCTTCACTCTCTGACTCAGTTGCTGAGACTTTCATACATGCATTCATTACTTCACGTCTGGACTATTTGTAATGCTGTCTTGTATCCAATAAAACGCTGGACAGACTCCAACATGTCCAAAGTTCAGCATCCAGGGTTCTCACTGAAACCAAACCCTGGCAGCACATCACCCCCACACTCAAACAGCTGCACTGGCTTCCTGTTAAGTTCTCCATTAATTTCAAACTTCTCCTCCTCACATATAAATCTCTTCATACCCTTGCACACCAGTACTTAACAGACCTCCTTCATGTTCAGCACCCTTCACGGGACCTGCACTCTGCTGACTTGGGCCTCCTGTCCATTCTCCGCACCAGAAGGCAAACCTTTGGGAGCAGGGTCTTTAGTGTGACAGCTTCTACCCTTTGGAACTCGTTCCCTCATGGCATTCGCCAAGCACCAACTCTGGACTCTTTTAAATCAAAGTTGTTCCTGCAGGCTTTTGCAGGCTAAATGTGTGTTTTTGTCTGTACTGTTGTTGTCTGTGTTTCTTGTTATTGTGAAGCGACTCTGGGTTTCATGAAAGGCGCTATGCAAATTAAAGTTATTATTATTATTATTATTATTATTATTGTTATTATTATTATTATTATTATTATTGACACATTCTGATTAAATACTTATTTTACACTTTTAATATAAACTATGTTATAAGTCTTGGGGGAAATTATTTGAAATGCTTCTTAATATTGCTATATTTACCTTTTAGTTTCATTATGTTAACAAAAACCTCTGTGATTCTGAGTTTGTCAGTAATACCAAAATTATACTCTAAAAATACTTCATCCATAATTCATAGTTGATTTGGAAATGAAGGCACTTAATTACTTAAGATTACATGACATTAATATTTTAAAAGGGCAATGTCAGCTACAGCCAAGGAGCTTGACTTTGTAAATATGCAATGAAGTACCATCCATAAAAGTTCATCCACCTGTTATATATCTTCTTAAATGGACATGAACACAGTTGCCAACTGTATTCAGGTTTTGGCCAAAATAAGTTCCAAATGCAAAATGGACTTCATCCAGTTGCTTCATTTGATACTAAAGTAGATATCAAAGAAATATGATACAAATGTTCTGGCAGGACTTGAACATGTTAGATGTTAATTTGGCTCACCAAATTAAATAAAAATAGAAACACTTAGCCCCGATCATGAAGTGAGTTAACAGATGTAATGTCTTTCTTAACTGTGTTTGACTAGTTTCATGTAGACATGTATTGTGTGCTAGTCAAGTGCAACAACTGTGTCAAGATAGTAGTTTGACTAACTGAAAATGTGCATTATTATTTCTGCTGCTCTCAGAGGCACATGAGTAATTTCTTCTGGCAGAATGAGTTTATATTATGTATTCATTATGTATTGATATCCTGATGGTGAAGTCCAGATTTAATTACCCAGAATACAATCAGAGTGTCTTTTGAACACTGGGAATTGTTTAACGTGCATTGGTCTGACCACATGATTGCGGCCCAATGATGGTGTGTTTTTCTGTCCCTGGTGGGAATTAGTCCTCTGTCATTCAAGATAGCTTTGCTGCTTGTCTTTCTCTCTATCTCCCTCTCTCACACACACAAACACACACTCACCTTCACTAACAGACAATGCTATGAATGCACACATGCAAAACAATACAAATGTAAACTTTAATAAACTTCATTTGTACCTGCATATACACACATTTACATACACACACTCACACAGACAATAACATTTTGCAAAAAGTAATTTCGGGGGCGGGGTATCACTCCAGTCCAGGCAGTAGTAGTAGATAGTATCACACACACACCATTCAAACCAATCATGCTTAGGACTAATGTTAGAACTGCCCACCTCATTAACATAAGGAGACAGAAATACAGAAATAAATACATGTGGAAATGTAGAAATACAGAAATGAATGTAGGAAGAAATAAAAAATAAAATTAGCTTTTTTCACGACAGAAAAATATTTATTTATGCATTTATATATTCATATGTGTATTTATTTATTTATTTATTTATTGTTATGTGATTTTTTTTGTCCTTCATACTAAACCGTACTCTTCAGGTTTTAGTTACAGAATATAGGAGCTGAGTGCCAATTATCCTCTCTGCAGTCTTGATGATGCACTGGAGAGCTTTCCTGTTCTCTGTGGTGCAACCAGAGTACCATACAGTGATGCAGTATGTGAGGATTGACTCAATGGCTAACCTGTAAAAGCTTACCAGCAGCTGCTGTGGGAGGTATCGATCCTGCCTACCACGATGGTGTTGTCTGCAAACTTCAAGATGGTGTTGGCCCCGTGGGTGGGTTTGCAGTCTAGAGTGTAGAGGGAAAAGAGGAAGGGGCTCAATACACAGCCCTGTGGTGCATCAATGTTCAGGGTGATGCCAGAGGAGACCTGTCTGCCCATGCGCACAGTCTGTAGTCGGCCAGGACCCAGCTGCTCAGGTGTTGCGGCCCAGGTGGTCCAGCTTGGTGGCCAGTTTATGGGGGAGGGTGGTGTTAAAGGCGGAGCTATAGTCTATGAATAACATCCGCACATAACTGTCCCGCTGGTCCAGGTGTGTCAGTACAGTGTGGAGGGTTATTGACACTGTGTCCTCAGTCGACCTGTATGCTCTATAGGCAAATTGGTGGTGATCTGATGGGGGGGGGGGGGGGGTGGTGCTGTTCTTTAAGCTTCCTAGTACAAGACGCTCAAAGCATTTCATCACCACTGGTGTCAGAGCTACCGGCCGATAGTCATTGAGGGACCTGATGGCTGGTTGTTTTGGCACAGGGATGATTGTGGCTGTCTTGAGGCATCTGGGGGCAGAGGCCTGCAGCAGGGAGATGTTAAACAGGTTTGTGACAGCACTGCTGTCAGCTCCCCTGCGCAGTACTTCAGAATCCGCCTTGGTACTCCATCAGGTCCGGTGGCCTTATTGGGGTTGATGTGCTGCAGAGTCCGTCTCACATCGTGGGGGCTCAGAGTCAGCACCGGTGGTGAGTGTCCCTGCTGTGTCCACGTGTTGTTGCTGCTGGCAGTGCAGTCAAACCTGGCAAAGAAGCGGTTCAGGTCGTCAGGGAGGAATGAGCTTTGTGTGGAGCTGTTGCTGTTGTAGCCGGTGATGGTTTTGATGCCCTGCCACACTCGTCGAGAGTCCGAGCTGTTAAAGTGCTCCTCGATACGATTCTTGTAGCAGTGCTTAGCTTCCTTGATGCCTTTCCTCAGTCTGGACCTTGCTGTTCTATAGGCCTCTGTGTCGCCTGAGTGGAAAGCTGCATCCCAAGCCTTCCGCAAACCAATCACAGCACCTTTCATCCATGGCTTATGGTTGGGAGTGTCAATGTTGTCCTTTGTGTGGTGACATTGTTCATACAGAAGGTGATGTAGTCCAATATGGATGTGGTATAGGTGTTGAAATCTGTGTGGTTATTGTGAGAGGCAGCCTGTTTAAAAATGTCCCAGTCAATACACTCGAAGCAGTTCTGTAGTCTGTCCATGGCTCCGTCTGGCCAGACCATGATGGTGGCCTGCATTTCACTGTAATGAACTCCAAGTCCAGGGAGCAGAAAGTCTCAACAGTGTCAATGGCGGTGCACCATGAGTTACACACATAGATACACACACCGCCACCTTTATCCTTACTGGAGTTGGCTGTTCGTTCCGCACGGTAAACTGTCCGACCTGCTAGCTCAATTGCGGTGTCGGGGATGTTTGGATTCAGGCAGGATTCAGTAAAGAAAAAAGCACAGCTCGTAATCCTGTTTGAGTGAAGCCTCAGTCTGACTTCGTCAATCTTGTTCACAATTGACTGAATGTTCGCTATAAACAGGCTGGGCAAAGCTGGTCGGTCCGGTGAGCTCTTTAGCCTAGTGTGGATACCGGCCCACTTACCCCGCTTTTGCTTCCTCTCCCGTCTCCGTCTGCATTGCTTGCTGCTTCGGCTTGTGAATCCAAGCAGGCACTGATGTGAAGATGTGGAATGTAGTTTATATTCTGAATGTTCAAGATGTGCAGTCTGTCGCAGTTCCCAGTTCAAGGGAAAGGCTCACAGTGCAGAGAGAGAAGAGAAACATTACAAAAAACACTAAAAACCGGCAACTAAGAAAACCCTAAATTCCCACATGAGCAAGCACTTAAACAGGACGAAACCTCAGGCAGAACCAGACTCAAAGTGGGAGAACATCTGCCTCGACCGGTTGGAGTAGAGAGGAGAGAGAGGAAGGACAGGAGAGAGAAGCACATTGAAGGTCCAGGACTGGAATCTGTCATCTGGATGTCTACAGACCCAGATTACCTGTGAGATGAGAAAGCACAGACAACTCCGGGGAAGAAGTTTAGGTTATTGAATGTAGTGGTACATGAATGTTGATGGATATAGATGGATAGATAGAGAGAGAGAGGGAGAGGATGAGAGAGGAGCTCAGTGCATCATGAGATTGGGAGTCCCCCGGCAGTCTAACAGCTAAATTTCAACAAATGCGTCTGCGGTCCAGCTCCGCTCCGGCACAGCGGCAGATCCGATCCGTTTCCATTCTAGTCAATGTGTGTACTTCCACCGGCTGCAGAACGGCTGCGGAACGGAACACATACGCGGTTGCCGGATCACGCTGCAGCAATTCAGCACAGATCAGATCGTGGGGGACAGGATGTCAAGCACAAATACCAAATATAAACGTCCGGTTTCAAAACGGCAGATCATATTTCCCAGCACTATACCTTGAAAACAACAAGTCAGATCAACAGGTCAGCACCCCTACTACTCCGACGAATGGATGTGTTGGTTTTGTGGTTATCTATATAGAAAGTACATCCCGCTATATCGCGCAATTATCTGTGAATTCAGGAGATCTCGTGGGTCCTCACGGCTCCTGATGCCTGTCAGAGCCGCAACACAGATGGAGGTGGTGGGTTTTGACGGACTGCAGAGGACGATCTGGATCCCTTGGAATTTAGGGGTAAGCCTATAGCAGCATAAACTAGGAGCTGGTCCAGGACAAGCCTGGCCGGCCCTAACTATAAGTTTTATCAAAAAGGAAAGTTTTAAGCCTACTCTTAAACGTAGAGAGGGTGTCTGCCCCCTGGACCCAATCTGGAAGATGGTTCCACAGGAGAGGAGCCTGATAGCTGAAGGCTCTGCCTCCCATTCTATTTTTAGAGATACTAGGAACAAGTAGATCTGCATGCTAGGAGCGCAGTGTTCTGGTAGATTCATAAGGTACTATGAGCTCTTTAATATATGCTGGAGCCTGATCATTAAGAGCTTTGAAAGTGAGGAGAAGGATTTTAAATTCTAGATTGTACAGGAAGCCATTACAGTGAAGCTAAAATGGGAGTAATATAATCTCTTTCTAGTTGTTGTCAGAACGCATGCAGCTGCAGTCTGGACTAGCTGGAGAGTCTTTAGAGACTTGCTAGGACAGCCTGATAATAATGAATTACAATAGTCCAGCCTAGAAGTAACAAATGCATGGACTATCATTTTGAGACAAGATGTGTCTGATTTTTGCAATATTACGCAGATGAAAGAAGGCAGTCCTTGAAATGTGTTTTATGTGGGAATTGAAGGACAGATCCTGATCAAATATAACTCCTAGGTTCTTTACAGTGGTGCTGGAGGCAGAGTAATGCCATCCAGAGTAGTTATGTCATTAGATAATGTGTTTCTAAGGCCAAGCACAATAACTTAAGTTTTTTCTGAGTTTAAGAACAGGAAGTTGCAGGTCATCCAGGCCTTTATGTCCTTAATGCATGTTTGTAGTTTAGTTAACTGGTTGATTTCATTTGGCTTTATTGATAGATATAATTGAGTATCGTCTGCATAATAATGAACATTTATTGAGTGTTTCCGAATAATGTTTCCTAAAGGAAGCATACAGTGGGGAGAACAAGTACAAACAAATAATTAATTTGCATTTTATTGCATGACATAAGTATTTGATCACCTACCAACCATTAAAAATTCTGGCTTCCACAGACCTGTTAGTTTTTCTTTGAGAAGCCCTCCTGTTCTCCACTCATTACCTGTATTAACTGCACCTGTTTGAACTTGTTACCTGTATGAAAGACACCTGTCCACACACTCAATCAGACAGACTCCAACCTCTCCACAATGGCCAAGACCAGAGAGCTGTGTAAGGACA
The DNA here is from genome assembly GCF_027409825.1 of Scomber japonicus. Lineage (NCBI taxonomy): Eukaryota > Metazoa > Chordata > Actinopteri > Scombriformes > Scombridae > Scomber > Scomber japonicus. Next base: position 39,694,726 of record NC_070586.1, on the reverse strand, counting down.
TCAGGGATAAAATTGTAGACCTGCACAAGGCTGGGATGGGCTACAGGACAATAGGCAAGCAGCTTGGTGAGAAGGCAACAACTGTTGGCACAGTTATTAGAAAATGGAAGAAGTTCAAGATGACGGTCAATCTCCCTCGGTCTAGGATTCCATGCAAGATCTCACCTCGTGGGGCATCAATGATCATGAGGAAGGTGAGGGAACAACCCAGAACTACACAGCAGGACCTGGTCAGTGACCTGAAGAGGGCTGGGACCACAGTCTCAAAGAAAAACATTAGTAACACACGCCATCGTTGATTAAAATCCTGCAGCGCACGCAAGGTCCCCCTGCTCAAGCCAGCGCATGTCCAGACCCATCTGAAGTTTGCCAATGACCATCTGGATGATCCAGAGGAGGAAAGGGAGAAGGTCATGTGGTCTGATGAGACAAAAATAGAGCTTTTTGGTCTAAACTCCACTCGCTGTACTTGGAGGAAGAAGAAGGATGAGTACAACCCCCAGAACACCACCCCATGGAGGTGGAAACATCATTCTTTGGGGATGCTTTTCTGCAAAGTGGACAGGACGACTGCACCGTATTGAGGGGAGGATGGATGGGTCCATGTATCGCGAGATCTTGGCCAACAACCTCCTTCCCTCAGTAAGAGCATTGAAGATGGGTCGTGGTTGGGTTTTCCAGCATGACAACAACCCAAAACGCACAGCCAGGGCAACTAAGGAGTGGCTCCGTAAGAAGCATCTTAACGTCGTGGAATGGCCTAGCCAGTCTCCAGACCTGAACCCAATAGAAAATCTTTGGAGGGAGAAAGTCTGTATTGCCCAGCGACAGCCCCAAAACCTGAAGGATCTCGAGAAGATCTGTATGGAGGAGTGGGACAAAATACCTGCTGCAGTGTGTGCAAACCTGGTCAAGAACTACAGGAAACATCTGATCTCTGTAATTGCAAACAAATGTTTGTGTACCAAATATAAAGTTCTGTTTTACTGATATATCAAATGCTTTCGTCATGCAATAAAATGCAAATTAATTATTTAAAAATCATACAATGTGATTTTCTGGATTTTTGTTTTAGATTCCGTCACTCACAGTTGAAGAGTTTCTATGATAAAAATGACAGACTTCTACATGCTTTGTGAGTGGGAAAATCTGCAAAATCGGCAGTGTATCAAATACTTAATCTCCCCACTGTACATAAGGAGAATAGTATTGGTCCAAGCACTGAACCCTGAGGAACACCGTGTCTAATTTATGTTTGCATGGCGGATTTATCATTAACATTTACAAATTGAAATCTATCAGATAAATACGATTTAAACCATTTGAATGCCAATTAAATGTTCAAATCTCTGTAACAGGATTTGATGATCAATAGTGTCAAAGGCAGCACTAAGATCTAACAGGACGTCGGTTGGCAAGATGGCGTCGTAGCGTGAACACCTGTTCTATTGAGCTCCAGTGAGGTTTCCTGAATATCCGTCTGAAATACGTGTTCACCTGGTGAAACGTTATATATGTGCGGGAGAGTTACTCTATAATGAGCCTGGACGACTATTTTTCGAAAATGCCTCTCACCAAGTCTAAGAAAAAGACAGCTTCGGCTGTGCATGCTAGCTGCGTTGTGGAGCCTGCTGTGGCTGAGCCCAAAGAAGCTAATGTTATCTAGAGTTGCAAAATTCCGGGAATTTTCAAACTTGGAAACTAGTTTGAAAGTTGGAAACTAGTGACATGACTCGAAAAACAAATAACCGACATGGCAGACCATATAGATGATTTAGAGAACCACAGCCGCAGATGTAACCTTCATCTGGTCCGGTTACCCGAGAGCACGGAGGGAAAGGATGCAGTCACTTTCATGGAGACATGGCTCCCCTCCTAACTCAACCTCACAACTAAAACTGGGAAGATCAAGTTGGACCGCACTCACCGCTCCCTAGCACCGAAGCCGGGCACTAACCAACGTGCGAGGCCCATCACCATGAAACTTCACAACTTTGCTGATAAACAACGAGTGATGGCCGCAGCCCAGCGCCTCGCTACGGAGCCAGACCGGATCTGAGTTTCCATCTTTAATGATAATTCGGCAACGGTGGCCAAGAAATGCAAGGCTTTTGACAAGGTGAAGAGTTGTCTGAGGAGGAAGAATGTGGATTATGCGCTTCTATATCCCACTACGCTTGTAGCGGTTTAAGCAAATTTAATTCTTCAACCCCACAAAGGATACATGTTGAAAACCATGACCCATTTTGACAACACATTTGGTATAGACCTGCAACACAAAAGGAACACAAAATGAATACTTAAATAAACGTGAATAATGCCAACCACACCACCATTTGAATTTCCACAAAAATTATATTGGAGCACACAAGCAAAACAAAACTCTTCACAACTCAGTCCTGGTCCAAACATAAGAATAATGGTACCGGGTACTCCGTTCCGGGTTTTCCCGGTTATCAGTTCAGTTCAGTTCAACAGTTCAGTTTATAAAGCAAAATAATCCACCTCGGGTTTTCCTGGAATCCCAAACGAAAATCAAAATAAGGAAGTAGCTCCGTTTAGCACAGTCCAGCCATCCCCAAAAGCCCAGTCAAAAACAAAAGCAAAATATAAGCGAAAAAACACACTTGGACACCCGGCTTCAGCCGACTCACGGTTTCGGAGTAAGTGCGGAAGTAGAGAGTGATGTCCGGAGGTCTTTGGACGGCGGTGGCTCGGTGGTTTCCTGAGGAGAGGAGAGGACGCGGTATCCAAACCGCACGAGGGCAACCAAAGTGGACGCGAACCGACGCGGACTGCAACACGCGCTGTTTGCCAGGGGTAGGCTGCGGACATGGACGACATGAAGAGCACGACTCTCCTGCTGCTCACTCATCTGTAACTCCCGCCATACAGACTTAAGTCTCCCGACATGAAAACCGCGCGAGGCTGGACTGTGAGGGAGTGGTATAAATGGGGCTAAACCACTGGCTGGCTGGACTGGTGGGGAGTGGAAACAATATGGGCAATCACATACCATAACATAACATGTTTAAGGTTTTTTTCTAAGATGATACGGAAACACTTTGCATAATCAGGCATATAACACAGAAGGCAAAGAAATACAAAACGTACAGATCATCATTAAACCATTTTGTGGGAGTGATCGCCACACGCTGAAGCTGTCTGTCAACGGCAAGGAGAAGAGATTTAACGCACCAGAGGCAGCTGCGACTTACGTGGAATTGCTGCCCTGAATTTCTGTAACCACCGGACTATTCCAACATTGTGCCTGCACTGTGCTTTGTGGGGTAATGTGAGTACCTGCCAAATTCAGGCGTGTGTGACTCTGTCCCTTTTCTTTCCTAATCAACCAGGTGAAATGTGTGCTTGACAGACTGTGTTTTTGTCTATGAGTAGGCGTGAGTTAAACGCATGTTTTACCTGTCGGTTCTCACCAGCAGACAGGAGAAGGTCGGTTTTTCCCTACATGTTCAGTAGGGTCGTTGCCAAATTTCTATTTTTGACTGTTTTGTTACACAGCTCTTTCGACTACAGCTCAGCCTTTAACACAATAATAAGCTGCACACAAGCGGACAGGAAAAGACTGCAGAGGGTGACCAACACAGCACAAAAGATCACCGGCTGCCCCCTACCTCCCCTGTCCACCATTTACAACTCCCGGTGCCTAGGAAGGGCAAAGAGCATCATAAAAGACTACACAGATCCTGGCTTCCACCTCTTCAACCTGCTGCCCTCTGGCAGGCGCTACAGGACCATATCAGCCAAAACAAACAGACCTAAAGACAGTTTCTTCCCAAGAGCCGTCACCATACTCAACTCAAGCTTGCACTAAGAAACTGATCCAGACTCAATCAAGATCTGTCACTGCACTACAAATGTTTCAACACCGCCATTTGCATATCAACAAACAACATGCCCTCAGACATCTGCCTTTGCACTATTATAGCACAGCATACTTGCACTAACTACTACAGTCACTTATTTTCCCTACCTCATTTCACTTTTATTGTACATCATTTTTTTAAATCTATTTAATGTCTATTTTATGTCTTTTTAATGTGTGCACTTTAAGGGGAAGCTTAAATCTCATTGTACTTTGTATAATGACAATAAAGGCATTCTATTCTTTCCTTTTCTTTCTTTATTTGCCATTTTTATCCAGATTGTGGTTAATCTTTTGGCTATATGCTTTGTATAACATATGAATAAAACTAATAATGAATAAGCTATGAGTATGCACCTGGAATGTGTGGGGTGTACACAGCCCTATTAAGAGGAGAAAAATACTTACATGTCTACATGTCTTACAGCCTCAGCGTCGTCACTGGATACTTAATACCATTATTCTTAAAGATGAGGAATTTACTTCCACCTTTTCTACTGAATTTAAAACATTTCTGGAAATCAACACCTCATCAGCCAGTAATGCCTCTGTTTTATGGGAAACATGCAAAGCTTATGCGAGAGGGCTAATTATTTCATACTCTACAACAAAGAAGCGCCAAAGACTGGAGAAACAAAAATCTTTAGAGAGTAAACTGATGGATAAAGAAAAATCATATATTGCCTCCCTGTCACCACCTTTGTGGCAAGAAATCACTACACTCAGATCAATGCTGAACTGCCTTCTTACTAGAGATGCAGAGAAGAAAATGAAGTATACTAGACAGAGGTTTTATGAGCATGGAGTTAAAGCAGGTAAATGTCCTGCATACTATGTTAAGAAGCGTGCAGAATCTAACACCATCGCAGCTGTATCTGATGAAGAGGGCCACAAGGTGCATGAAAATAAATTGATAAATAATTGTTTTAAGAATTTTTACAAAAATGTATACTCTTCCGAACAAGCTCCAGAGCGGGGGAGGGACTAATGCACAATTTCTTTGCTCATTTTGACTTACCAAAGATATCAGAAGAGCAGAATATTTTATAAACAGTTCCCTAATATTCTTGTAGAACCTCTTCTTGATATGTTCAACCATTCTTTCACTACAGGAGAATTCCCACAGACACTGAGGGAGGCCAATATTTCCTCAATTCTAAAGAAAGGGAAGTGTCCTGACTTTTGCAGATTCTACAGACCCATTGCCCTCTTAAATGTGGATAGGAAGCTGCTTTCTAAAATCTTAGCCTCTCGTTTAGAAAATCTCTTACCAGTACTGATAAAGGAGGACCAGACAGGTTTTATAAGGGGTCGGAATTCAGCCACCAATGTTAGACGTTTGTTGAATGCTATCCTAGCTTTTAAACAAAAATCTATTAATGGTCTGGTGCTTTCTCTGCCTTCGGGTGGGGGGACGGATCCTGACTGTTGTTTGTGCCTATGGTCCAAACAGCAGCTCAGAGTATCCAACCTTTTTTGAACTCCTTGGAGGGGGTGCTGGAAAACACTCCCCCTGGGGATTCCCTCGTTCTGCTGGGGGACTTCAACGCCCATGTTGGTAGCGACAGTGAGACCTGGAAGGGTGTGATTGGGAGGAACGGCCCCCCGAACTGAACCCGAGCGGTGTTCTGTTATTGGACTTCTGTGCTCGTCACAGATTGTCCATAACGAACACCATGTTCAAGCATAAGGGTGTCCATAGGTGCACTTGGAACCAGGACACCCTAGGCTGCAGTTCGATGATTGACTTTGTAGTTGTGTCGTCGGACTTGTGGCCACATGTCTTGGAGACTCGAGTGAAGAGAGGGGCGGAGCTGTCGACTGATCACCACCTTGTGGTGAGTTGGCTGCTGGGAACGTCTGGCAGAGTCTCCTGTCAGAGAGAGTTTCAACTCCCACCTCCGGGAGAGCTTCGACCACGTACCGGCGGAGGCGGGGGACATTGAGTCCGAGTGGGCCATGTTCCGTGCCTCCATTGTTAAGGCGGCTGACCGGAGCTGTGGCCGCAAGGTGGTCGATGCCTGTCGGGGCGGCTTTCAAGCTGAATAAGGAGTCCTATAGGGCCTTTTTGGCCTGTAGGACTCCGGAGGGAGCAGACAGGTACCGGCAGACTAAGCGAAGCACGGCTAGGGCAGTCGCTGAGGCAAAAACCCGGACATGGGAGGAGTTCGGTGAGGCCGTGGAAAAAGACTTCCGGACGGCTTCGAAGAGATTCTGGACCACCATCCGGCATCTGAGGAGGGGGAAGCAGTGCGCCGTCAACACTGTGTATGGTGGGGACAGTGCGCTGCTGACCTCGACTCGAGACGTTGTGGATCGGTGGAAGGAATACTTTGAAGACCTCCTCAATCCCACCGACACGCCTTCCGGTAAGGAAGCAGGGCCGGGGGACTCAGGTGTGGGCTCTCCTATCTCTGGGGTGCAGGTCGCCGAGGTGGTTAAAAAGCTCCTCGGTGGGAGGGCCCCGGGGGTGGATGAGATCCTCAAGGCCCTGGGCTGTCATGGTTGACACGACTCTGCAACATCGCGTGGACATCGGAGGCAGTGCCTCTGAATTGGCAGAATGGGGTGGTGGTCCCTCTTTTTAAGAAGGGGGACCGGAGGGTGTGTTCCAATTACAGGGGAATCACACTCCTCAGCCTCCCTGGTAAGGTCTATTCGGGGGTGCTGGAGAGGAGGGTCCGTCGGATAGTCGAACCGCGGATTCAGGAGAAGCAGTGTGGTTTTCGTCCAGGCCGTGGAACTGTGGACCAGCTCTACACCCTCTGCAGGATCGGTGAGGGTGCATGGGAGTTTGTCCAACCAGTCCACATGTGTTTTGTGGACTTGGAGAACAACCGTGTCCCTCTGGGAATCCTGTGGGGGGTTCTCCGGGAATACGGGGTACCGGACCCCCTGATAAGGGCCGTCTGTTCCATGTATGACCGGTGTCAGAGCTTGGTCCGCATCGCCGGTAATAAGTCGGACTTGTTTTGTAGAGGCAGATATCACATTTGTGTGTATCAGAGGGAAGAACGAGGAAAAACATCAGATAGAGGCAAAGGTTAGAATTGCTTAACATTGGTCAACAGGCCTTACCATTTTGGTCCATCAATTCCATATAAGGAGTTGTTTTTCACTATATCTAATATTACAGGGAGATCATGACCACCGTGACACAGAGTAGAATTCCAGGAACTGAGAATTAGCCTGAACGTGTCAGGTCCACTTGACCTGGTGCACGAACACAATGACGAATGACACCATGCGCAATCAATGGTATAAAGGGTCTGTAAGGGCATGCATCGGGGCTGTTTTGCTATTTGCTGTTCTGACATTCGTTGATGTCCGCATCTGTTGACGAATAAAGATCCCAGTTGGCTGTTCGACGACTTCTGTTCTCCGTCTCATATTTTAAGATACTGAGTTTAAGTAATCAATCAAAGTTACTATAGTTTCCAGTGAGGGTTGGACTCCGCCAGGGCTGCCCTTTGTCACCGATCCTGTTCATAATTTTTATGGACAGGATTTCTAGGCGCAGCCAGGGTGTGGAGGGGGTCCGGTTTGGTGACCTCAGGATTGGGTCACTGCTTTTCACGGATGATGTGGTCCTGTTGGCTTCATCAGACCGTGACCTCCAACTCTCACTGGATCGGTTCGCAGCCGAGTGTGAAGCGGCCGGAATGAGAATCAGCACCTCCAAATCCGAGGCCATGGTCCTCAACCGGAAAAGGGTGGAGTGCACTCTCCGGGTCGGGGATGAGATCCTGCCCCAATTGGAGGAGTTCAAGTACCTCGGGGTATTGTTCACGAGTGAGGGAAGGATGGAGCGGGAGATCGACACACGGATCGGTGCGGCGTCTGCAGTAATGCGGACTCTGCACAGATCCGTCGTGGTGAAGAGAGAGCTGAGCCGAAAGGCGAAGCTCTCGATTTACCAATCGATCTTCATTCCTACCCTCACCTATGGTCATGAGCTTTGGAACAAGAATCACAAGAACAAGATCGTGGGTACAAGCGGTCGAAATGAGCTTCCTCCGTAGGGTGGCTGGGCTCTCCCTTAGAGATACGGTGAGAATCTCAGTTATTCAGAGGGAGCTCGGAGTAGAACCACTGCTCCTCCGCATCGAGAGGAGCCAGATGAGGTGGCTCGGGCATGTAATCAGGATGCCTCCCAGACGCCTCCCTGGTGAGGTGTTCAGGGCACGTCCCACTGGTAAGAGACCCCGAGGAAGACCCAGGACACGCTGGAGAGACTATGTCTCTCGGCTGGCCTGGGAACGCCTCGCGATCCCCCGGGAAAAGCTGGATGAAGTGGCTGGGGAGAGGGAAGTCTGGGTTTCCCTGCTTAGGCTGCTGCCCCCGCGACCCGACCCCGGATAAGCGGAAGAGGATGGATGGATGGATGGATGCTTTCTCTCGACGCAGAGAAAGCATTTGACCGAATTGAATGGTCATACTTACTGTATACGCATCCATTTTACCCCAATAATAAATAATCCTGCTTTTCCCCCAGGTTCCTCGGACCCCGGGTTTCAACAATGGTCTAATAAGAATATTAAATGTCTCAGTGACCTTTTCTCAGATGATAAACTAATGTCATTTAAACAGCTTACTAACGGTTACAAATTGGCCAAACAAGATTTCTTTCGCTTTTTTGTAAATAAGGCATTATATCATGCATAGCACAACCCTTATTGATCACCACTGAAAATTCTGTTTCAACAACAGTTGAAAGTGTCTCTGAGCTCATTCTACCACGTACTCCGTAGGGTATATCTTTGTCATAAACTTCAAAGATATTGGGTTGAAATTATTTAGTGAAATGGAGAGAATTGTTCACATTGATATAGAAATGGATCCCATATCCCTGATTCTAGGTCTTCCAAGTGACCGTCTAAAATCTGCAGTCAACAAAAGATTGTATAATATTCTAACGTTTGTAGCTAGGAAAAATATTCTCTTGCAGTGGGTCAGTGACAAGATTCCCTCTGTCTGTGGTTGGCGTAAAATAATTTTTGAACTGATCCCTCTAGAATATCTTAACAACGTCATACATTACAGCGTAGATCAGTTCTACAGAGTGTGGTGCCCATTTTTGGACTATATCGGACCGGACCTTTCCTCCACTCTATTAAAAGGACTGTTGTGCACTTGAACGACATCCGGGTTCTGTAAAACTGAACCACCACCTCTTGTACTATGCCATATGTTTATCTCCTATCTAAGAGCTGTTGTGTACATTTTGTGTTTCTTTTGTTGTGTGTCTATTTGTTGTAGACACTGTTTTGTTGAATGGAAACAAAAACTGCAATAAAAAATAATAGATATAGGTCTATAGTTGGCTAGAACCTCTGAATCATGAGTAGGCTTTAAGAAGTGGAGAGGTAATTTTGGATATACTGTAAAAACTGGTAAGTGATCACTAATATCATTTATTAATAGCCCACTAACTGGTCATTGGTGAATATATTGTCTATGAGAGTGGCACAATGAGATGTAATTCTGGTGGGTCTGGTAATTTTTCGGAATAAGCTCATACTAAACATAGTGTTGATAAATTCATCTGCCATTGTATGTTTCTTTTGATTGAACAGGTCGATAATGAAATCTCCACAAATGAAAATTGTTTTGTGACTCATCTTTGCAAAGATTTCCTCCACCCAGTTTTTAAACATATCAATACTAGAGCCTGGTGCTCTGTATATACAACTACAGTAGTAGCCACTTCAAAGTTTCCATCCAAGCTGAAAGCCAGCTGAATGGAAGCCGACTCCCAGCTGAGTTCCAGCCAAGTTCCAGCTGAGTTCCAGCAGCTGGAGCGACCCCCTCCTTCTCCTGGGTGTGTCTATGTTTTCCTGTAAACCCACCTATTCATTGTAATACAGGGTATGACCAGGAGATAGCGCTTCTGTCACAAACTAGCCCACATTCTGATGTTTTATGAATTTTTACTGACCATTCATCCAAAATTCATCGAATCAAATCAAAAAATTAAATAACCTACTGACTACTGATTATTTTGTTATTAGGGCCCGAGCGCTGACCAGCGCGAAGCCCTATTGTATCTGTCCGGATTATTATTAGGGCCCAAGCACTATACAGTGCGAAGGCCCTATTGTAATCGTCAAGATTATTATTATCGTTCCTATAAAGTAAACGCGTTTTTGACAGCCTAAACGTGCCCGAAAAGTCACCAAAATTTGCACGTACATCAGACCTGGTGAAAAATTTGATATTTTAAGGTCCGCCAAAATGGCCGTCGCAAAATGGCTCAATAGCGCCCCCTATTGAATATAAAAGTGTGAGAGATTGACGTACATGAACGAAACTTGGTATGTATATGTATCATGTCCAGACGCATAAAAAAGTCAATGGGGCCCATGACGTCACTCCAACAGGAAGTCGGCCATTTTGAAAAATATGTGTGATTTTGGCGTTTTCCACACCTCGTACTTTAACGAACTTGTCCTAGGGATTTAATCCGACCGACTTCAAATTCACTCAGAAACATCTTGAGACATTGGAGATGAAAAGTTATCAAAAACTTTCTGATTAGGGATCCGGTTTGGCCGTGGCGGCGCCGACAATTTCCTTCGCCATTCGATCCTTCGCCATTAAACAGGAAGTCCTTATAACTCCTACAGACATCGTCCGATCTACACCAAATTAATCACGCATGTAGAGGGTCCCGCCCTGAACACGTATATGCATCAATACTGTGTCAGCTCCATAGCGCCACCTACTGGATACAAAAGTGCCCTGTTGAAAATTGAAAAAAAATTGAGCCCCTCAAGTCAGATTGACATAGACAAACGAAATTTGGTACACATATGTATCGTGTAAAGACGCACCAAAAACTCTCTTGGACCCATGACGTCACTCCAACAGGAAGTCGGCCATTTTGAAAAATATGTGCGATTTTGGCGTTTTCCACGTCTCGTATTTTAATGAACTTGTCCTAGGGATTTAATCCGACCGACTTCAAATTCACTCAGAAACATCTTGAGACGTTGGACATGAAAAGTTATCAAAATCTTTCTGATTAGGGGTTTGGTTGCTTCGTGGCGATGTGAGGAATTTTGATGTTTCGCCATTAAACAGGAACAGCTGGCCAAATGGGGGTACTGCACCCCGTAGAAGATTAAGAAAATTGAGCCCCTCCCTCCAGATTGACATAGATGAACAAAACTTGGTATATATATGTATCACATAAAGAGGCACAAAAAAGTCTCTTAGACCCATACCCTCACTCCAACAGGAAGTCGGCCATTTTGAATTGAATCTTCAATTTTGGCACGGTTTGATACAATTTTCACACCACGTACTTTAATGAATTCCTCTTAATCCGACCGACTTCATTTTGACTCTGTGTCATCTCAAGACCTTGAAGATGCGTCGCGGCAAGTCACGCTCAGTCGTGGCGGGGCGGGGGAGCTTGGGCCCGATCATCGCTGCTTGCAGCTTTAATTATTCTTTTTTTTCTCTCACGATAACGCCCTTTTTGCCCTCCTAAACATGCCCCAAAACTCACCAAAGTTTGCCAGACCCGGCAAAAAATTGATATTTTATGGTTTGCATAAATGGGCGTGGTAAAATGGCTCTGTAGCGCCCCCAAAAAGTCTCTTGGACACATATCCTAACACCAACAGGAAGTCGGCCATTTTGAATAAAATGATTGATTTTAATGCCGAATTTGCCATCATATTTGAACGAACTAGTCGTAGATATTTCATCCCATCCACTTCAAATTCACACAGAATCATCTTGAGACATTGGAGATGAAAAGTTATCAAAAGCTTTTTTGTCCGTCATTCCTGGTTGCCGTGGCAACACAGCGAATTTCGATGTCTCGCCATGAAATTTCAAACCCTCATAACTTGACTCCACATGGTCTGAGCTTTTCCAAATTTCATATGCTTGTTCAGCGTCCTGGTCTGAACACATGTACAGTCTCATATTTAGTGACAGTCGTAGCGCAACCTCCTGGCAACAGGAAGTCACTTGCTTCGTTCTTTCACTAATTACTCCCATAATCTTAAACATTTACACCTGAAATGGACTAAGCTGAGACATAAGACCAGTTATCTGAATCTTTTTTTATGACTTATTCCTGTTGGGCGTGGCTGTGCAGACATTTTCGATGCTTCGCCATAAAGCAGGAAGTCCTTATAACTCCTACAGACATTGTCTGATCTACACCAAATGTATCATGCATGTAGAGGGTCCTGCCCTGAACACATCTATGCATCAATACTGTGTCAAATACACAGCGCCACCTACTGGACACAGGAAGTCAGCCTCATATGACAAACACTATCAGATTTATATGAAATTTACAGGATGTGTTCTCCACATCATACACTACAACATGACATATAATTGGTGGGTGATCTCTAGCACCACCTAGTGGACACAGGCAATGTGACTTAGCCCCATCACACAATGTTCAATAAAAGCCCGGGTGCCAAGAAGTCTACATGCCAGCTGTGTCTGCTGTGTGACTGCAGCATGCACCGACATACACGTACGGGGCGGTGCATGGGGGGGGCGAAGGCCCGTTCATTGCTGCTTGCAGCTTTAATTTGTTTTGAATCTAACACAAAAAACGAAAAATAAAGGGTTTTCATATTTTAATTTCAGGCTCAGATAAATAATGCGAAATGGCAAAAACGGACCACAGGACTGTATTTGATTTTAGGCTATTATACAGCACATTTGTGCCAACCAACCCTGGTCTATCAGTGCATGCCTTAAGCCAGGTAAACCCATCCATCTTATTAGCATTATCAATGCTCAACTTTTTGTTTGGGCTTAATGGGCCATTTGGTTCCATTGTCACACAAATCACGCACAGAGATTCAGAATCAGAATAGTGTTCATGGACGTCGGAACTATTACATGTAGAAGCCACTGATTGACTGAGAAGCTTTTCACTCAAAGCTTTCCTCAGGCTGCTTATTGGATGAACAGCTAGAATGAAAACTAACTAATGCTGTGTCCGAAATCACTCACTACATACTATGGGCCTGAGTCAAAATGGGTGGGCCTGGACCTAAAATCCATTCTCCATTCATCCATCCATCCCTCCCTCCATTCTAACCTGTAATTTTGTTGTACATTCATTGTATAATGACAATAAAGCTCATTTACCCTTTACAATGCAGACCAGTCAACCAGAACCCCAGCTCGTCATTTAAAAATACATTTTATTTTAATACAATTTAAATTGTCTTCACTGCTTGGAGGGAATATTTTCACCGGAAATTTTTACTGGAAGTGTCAAAAAATAGGTACCGGACTTCGGCAGATTTTACCAGAGTCTTGGAATTAACGGATAACGGAAACCCAGTATGTGGTTGTCACCGTCCGTTGACATAGCCTACTAGGTATTAAATAGCGCATCCTGCTCTAAATCAGTAGACTGGTTTGTCTCATGGGCTATTTCTTGGTTTGACAGTGACAGTGATCAGTTATCAGTCAGAGGAATTATTAGGTGTCCGCGAGTGTTCCCTGTGACAGACGGTGTCCTGTCAGATGTACGGCAGCTTCAATCGCGTCCTTACTTTCTAATGGATTAACTATATTGTACCCTTCATTTGGCTACATTATACAGAAGAATAGAAGTAAATACAAGTAATATTAGTGGATATAATACTTAGCCTAGTATATTAATCAGGTTTAATCACAGGGTTGTAATGTGATAAATCCAGTTAATTTTTTAATCGTTGGACAGCCTAGTCTTTTCTATGAGCAGTGGGTCTAAACACACTGCTCCTCTCCGTGGATAAATGAGGCATTGCAGCTGGTTTTCACTCTTCTTTATAGACTTCTGCTATTGAAGTGGATGATGGATAGTTTGCTATCTGTCTTAATTCTCCTGTTGAACTGTTCATCAGTATAATAGTCACAGTTATTGTTGATGGAAGAGAAGAAATTGTTGTCCGGGTCAATATCATGTTCCAAATCCCATATATTATGATCAGTGTATTCAAAAGTGTTCATTTCCAGATGATCATGATCACTAATTCTCTGTGTCATGTGGTTAATAGATCCAGATGCAGAAAAACATTTTTTAATTCAGTGTATGTCATGGTTGTGTGTAAACCAGTTGCTTGTTACCTTATTGTCCAGTTCCTGTTGACCGTTGGTATTTTTCCAGCTCCTCCATATTTCTGATATTTATGAACTAATACTTTGAGCTCCTCAGGTGTTCCATTCATCTTAATGAAGATTTTACAGTTAGTAGACCAAGTGTTTTGGATTTTTCCCTGCTTTCGTAGGTAGCGTGCCTTCCTGGCTATGTCAGCATTTTTTTTTGGTCAGGTGCTCATTCAAGAAGACATTGGTTCCCTTAAGCTTCCTTGCCTGTTTTAGTAGTGCAGTTTTGCTTTTCCTGTTGACAAACTTGATGATGATGGCTGGTTTGTCGGCAGCATTTCTCCTGTGCAGAGGGTGGCATGCCTCGATGTCATCACAGACCACTTTTATCCCCTTGGTCTGCATGAAGGCAGCCACTTGTTGCTCCATTGAACTGATGTCCAGTTCACCGGGCTCCCCCCCGTTGTCAGCGGTCACCGCCCTCGCGTATGACCGGGGTTTCACGTGGAGCCCAGTAATGATCACATCATTCATCCGGGTGTACTGCTCCAGGTCTTCAACTCTGCTCTCCAGGCAGGCAAGCCGCTTTTCCGCATTTTGTATGCGTAAAGACTTCACCTCCTCGACCAGATCCAGAATACTGTTCTGCTGCAGCCTAACAGCAGAAATCTCCTCCGTGAGAAAATCGACTTCCTAATATCCTCGACCTCCTCCACCCCTATGGTCTTCTTCGGTCCCATGTAGCCTGTTGTTGTTGGCTCAATGTGTCCCAAAACTTGATTAAAAGTAACTTTTCTCACCGAGCTTCTCACCGAGCTTGATGCCATATGCATAAACACAGCCTTAATGATCAAGAAAACAAAAAATGAAAAGCCAAAAATGTCCTTAGTGAGGCACCAAGGGTTAAAGAGAAACTAGAGAATAAATATTGTTATATTTTGAGGAAAATGTTTATTGAATAAACACAGTGTAAGAAGACAATGAAACAGCTAGTTCATATTTTATGAACTTTGTCCAAAGGCTCCAAAAGGACGTCTCTTATTCAGCATGTTCAGCCTAGAAAGAAAACAAGAAAGATGATTCAGTATCTATTCTTAAAATAAAAAGTAAATTATAATATTTGTAAAATATTATCACATGTTTACCTTTCCATAATCACAGCTTTTAGCTCTCAGCTTGTTGACCTGGGATTCAGCAATGTCAGCACGCTCCTGAGCTTCCTCCATCTCATGCTGGACCTTCCTGAACCTGGACAAGTGAGTATTGGCCTGCTCCTCCTGCAAAGGTTTGGAGTTGAAGTATGTTGTATTTTTTAATTTTACATCATATTAGTATGTTTTCTTTCAGTCATTTTTGATTTGTGCAACATTTTTGTATAACAAATTACAACACATTTGACTCCATTTGATTCAGCCTTGACTTTGAGCTGCAGCTTATCCACCAGATCCTGAAGTCTGTGCACATTCTTCTTGTCCTCCTCAGTCTATACAAAAGAAGCAATGTTACTGCACTATATAGAGAGACATTTTCAAAACCAAGAAATCGTGATAGTTTTTAGTTAAATCCGAATTTACCTGGTAGGTCAGCTCCTTCACTCTCCTCTCATATTTGCGGACTCCCTTAACAGCATCAGCTCCACATCTTCAACCTCAGTTTCCAGTTCACAAACCTGTAATGTGATGATGCATAGTATATCAAAACCTTGTAAAGGAATTGTTGCAGTGAGAAAAGTGAATTAATTCCATATATTAAAAGTGTGAAAGTGTGATTAACACCATGAAGCAGATGTATTGAGAGCATACCCTTGACTCCAGTTTCTGGAGCTGCTTCTTGCCACCCTTCATGGCCAGGTTCTCAGCCTCATCCAGACGGTGCTGCAGGTCTTTGACTGTGACCTCCAGATTCTTCTTCATCCTCTCCAGGTGAGCACTGGTGTCTTGCTCCTTCTTTAGCTCCTCAGCCATCATGGCAGCCTGAAATGATGGGCATCATGCATAAACAAGTGTTTTGTGAAGTGAATGTGCTGTCTTTAAAGTTAAGTTAAATAAGTGAAATAATAAGCTGCTTCTTTAGTGAAAAACAGACAAGCAAGACAGACAGATGAACGCATGTTGCTGAATACTTTTTGATACGCTTCTGCCTTGGAGACTATTTGTCTTTTTACAAAAAAACAACAACAGAGGAAACCAGTAAACACAAGAAAAGTCAAGCCTTGTGTCGTTATTGGAGGACTCATTGTATGTTAGCTGGCTGTCTAGCTTTGCACAGGACTACGCGCTGCAAGGGCAGTACAGTAAAAAGACAAGAGACCGGCGGGCTCAAGCATCAGAAAACAATACTCAGCAAACATGAGTTTACGTTCAGGAAAGAAATATCTTAAAAAACAAGCCACTACACAGCAAAAAGAAGCTAGTGGAGAAGAACAGGCAGAGGTTGTAGATCAAGCAACTGAGAATAAAGTGCCTCCTCAAGCTTCTGATGCTAAGTCACAGTCATCTAGAGCATCCAGTAGGCACTCTCAGCAACAGTCTCTTCATCAACAGTCTCTTCAGCTACAAAAGCCCATGCTAAGGCAAAAGCTGCCTGAGTTCAACTAGCCTACGCTAAAAGAGAAGCTGACGTGATGAAGCAGAGGGCAGATCTAGAAGCAAGCATGCTAAAGCAAAAGGCTGACTTCGACGCTAGTCTTCATCTACTCAAGTGCCAAAGAGAAGTTGCTGCAGCTGAAGCTGAGGCTACAGCTTATGAGGAAGCTGAAGCTGAAAGCGAGGATCTCCATCAGCTCCCTGATGTCGAAGAGGAACCCCTCAGTGCAGTGCAACGCACTAGCGAGTACAGTCTGAGTTGGTTTTGCAGGAACAGCCTTCAACGCATGTAGCTGAGGAGTCATATGAGGAAAAAATAAAGGAACTGGAAATACATGATATTAAACCAGCAATTTCTCGCAGCATACTAAGCAACACACAGCCTATTTACAAAGACATGAAGAAAGAGCCAACAATGAGTACATATCCAAGTGAGACTTACCCTCATAGTAATCCAAAGCACACAGCCAATCCTGAAAAAGAGTACTTACCAGACCCTAAAGGTGCACAAGACTTTGCAAGATATCTCATCCGGAGAGAAATGGTGAGTGCTGGTCTTCTGCAGTTTGATGACAAACCGGAAAATTATTGGTCATGGAAAGCCTCTTTCATAAGTGCCACTAAAGACTTGAATCTGTCAGCCAGGGAAGAACTGGATCTGATGACAAAGTGGCTTGGAGCTGAATCGTCAGAACAGGCAAAGAGAATTCGTGCAGTGCATGTCCTCAATCCCTTAGCAGGTGTCGCTATGGTCTGGCAACGTCTCGAAGAGTGTTATGGGACTCCTGAGGTCATCGAAGACGCACTGCTCAAAAAGATTGAACACTTTCCGAGGCTGACCAATAGAGATAATGTTAAGTTGAGAGAGCTAAGTGACATTCTCCTTGAACTGGAATGTGCTAAGGAAGATGGTGCTCTACCAGGGCTCTCATATTTGGATACAGCCCGGGGGATAAAGCAAATAGTGGAAAAGCTCCCTTATAACCTTCAAGAAAGATGGATAAGCTTTGGAAGCATGTACAAGGAGGATTACAGGGTGGCTTTTCCTCCTTTCTCTGTCTTTTCCAAGTTTGTCCGACAACAGGCAAAGATAAGAAATGATCCGAGCTTCACTATATCCACCCCCAGCAGTCACACTCCTGTCAGGACCGAAAAACCTGTGAGGTACACAAACAAATTCTCTGTGGCTGCACATAAGACAGACATCCCCGCAGAGTTGTCAGGCATTCAAACCAGACCTACTCCTGCTCCAGTCTTGAAGAAATTGGAGGAACCAGATCGGCAGTGTCCGATACATAAGAAGCCACACCCACTGAAAAAATGCAAGCTCTTTAGAGACAAATCCCTAGAAGAGCGCAAGGCATATCTCAGAGAGAATCGCATCTGCTATAGATGTTGTGGGTCTACTCAACACATGGCAAAAGACTGTAAGATAACTGTCAAGTGCTTTGAGTGCAGCAGTGACAAACATATTGCAGCATTGCATCCGGGTCCTCCTCCTCTTCCTCCTGTAACCAGACAGAGTGCTGTGGCAGATGAAGATGACAGCGGGGAGCAAGAGAACTCAGTCTCTTCAGTCACCTCCAAGTGCACAGAGGTTTGTGGAAATGTGGACAGTTCACGTTCATGCTCCAAAATCTGTTTGGTGAAAATATATCCTGCAGGAGAAAAGGAGAAGACGATCAAGATGTATGCAGTAATGGATGAACAAAGTAATAGGTCCTTAGCCAAGACAGAGTTTTTCACACTCTTTGGAATTAATGCTAGCTCCACCCCATACACCCTGAAAACCTGTTCTGGGAAATTGCAGACTGCAGGTAGGAGGGCCGCCAATTTCGTCATTGAGTCCATGGATGGGAAACTGCAGCTTCCTTTACCCCCCTTAATAGAGTGTGACATGGTGCCAGATGATAGGACAGAGATCCCTTCCCCAGAGATTGCACACCATCACCCTCACCTATGGTCAGTTGCTAACAAGATCCGACCTGTGGACCGAGATGCTCCTATCCTTCTGCTCTTGGGGAGAGACATCATTAGAGTGCACAAGGTACGTGAGCAAATCAACGGGCCTCACAATGCACCTTATGCTCAGCGGCTAGACCTTGGCTGGGTCATTGTAGGTGATGTGTGCTTAGGGACATTTCACAAACCATCAGAGGTCAACGTCTACAAAACAAACATACTGCCGAAAGGTCGCACATCCTATCTCAAACCTTGTCCAAATAGTATCCATGTCAAAGAAGACTACAGTGGCATGACACAGCATCACAGTTCAACCTTTACTGCATGTGAGGAGAACACAAGTCTCATTGTGAATACAGACAGCCTAGGGTGTTCAGTGTTTGACAGGTCCAAGGATGATGACAGACCAGCACTATCCATTGATGACAAAGCTTTCCTGGCCATCATGGATGCAGAGGTCTACCAAAATAAAGGAAACAGCTGGGTCGCTCCTTTACCTTTCCGCTCTCCTAGACGACGTCTTCCAAGCAACAGGGAGCAAGCTTTGAAACGACTCTGCTCACTACGGAGAACTCTGGAGAAAAAGCCAGAAATGAAAGACCACTATGTCAAGTTCATGCAGAAGATGCTGGACAATGATCAAGCTGAGCCTGCTAAACTTTTGGACGAAGATAAAGAACACTGGTATTTGCCGACGTTTGGAGTATACCACCCACAGAAGCCAGACCAGATACGAGTTGTATTTGATTCAAGCGCTGAGTGTGAGGGTACGTCTCTCAATGATGTGCTCCTAAGTGGACCAGACTTGAATAATACCTTGTTGGGAGTTCTTTTGCGGTTCCGTAAAGAACCCATAGCCCTTACAGCAGATGTGGAGCAAGTGTTTTATTGTTTTATTGTCCGAGAAGACCACAGGGATTATCTCCGGTACCTCTGGTATGAGGATAATGACATCAGCAAGAACGTGGCCGAGTACAGGATGAAGGTCCATGTATTTGGGAACAGCCCTTCACCTGCTGTATCCATCTACTGCATGAGACGAGCAGCTCAAAAAGGTGAACAAGAACATGGTGCCGATGCAAGACAGTTTGTGGAGAGGCAGTTTTATGTTGATGATGGTTTAACCTCAGTTGCCACTCCTGAAGAGGCAATAGACCTCCTCACAAGAACCAGAGAGATGTTAGCGGAATCTAACCTGCGACTGCACAAGGTGGCATCAAACAGTAGCCAGGTAATGGAGGCTTTCCCAGCAGAGGACCGTGCCAAGGATCTGAAGGATATGGACCTTGGAGTGGATCCTCTCCCTCTTCAGAGGAGCCTTGGGCTCTCCTGGAACTTAGAAACAGACAGCTTTACTTACCTGGTGTCCCAAGAAGAGAAGCCTTTCACACGAAGAGGTGTGTTGTCGACGGTCAACAGTTTGTATGATCCCTTGGGCTTTGTAGCCCCTGTAACAATGCAAGGGAGAGCATTAGTCCGAGAACTGTCATCTGAACAGAGTGAGTGGGATGCTCCTCTCCTCCCAAAAAAGGAAGCAGAGTGGAACTTATGGAAGGGCTCTTTAAAGGCCCTGGAAAACCTGCACATACAGAGGTGCTACATACCTGTTTCACTGTCTTTGACACAGAGAAAAGAACTGTGCGTCTTTTCAGATGCTTCCACAGTAGCTATAGGAGCTGTGGCCTACTTGAGAGCTGTTGACACTGAGGGACAATATCATGCTGGATTTGTCATGGGGAAATCAAAATTGGCCCCTCGCCCTGCCCACACCATTCCACGTCTAGAGCTCTGTGCAGCTGTGCTGGCTGTTGAACTATATGAGCTGATCAGAGATGAGATGGACATTGAGGTAGACGCTGTGAAGTTTTTTACCGACAGCAAGATTGTGCTTGGTTATGTACACAACTCTACAAGAAGATTTTATATGTACGTTTCCAACAGGGTAACTCGGATTAGAAGATCCACACACCCTGATCAGTGGTACTATGTGCCAACAGACATAAACCCTGCAGACCATGCAACCAGGTCTATGCCAGCAGATCAACTCCAGCACAGTAACTGGTTCTCAGGTCCGGCTTTCCTGTATCATGATAAAGCAGCGGAGACATCCGAATCCAATCTCTTTGCCCTCATTGATCCTGAGGCTGATGATGAGATTCGTCCTGAGGTGACTACTCTGGCAACCAAAGCATCAGAGTCCCAGTTGGACTCACAACACTTTGAACGATGCTCAAGCTGGAGAACACTCTATCGCACCATAGCCAGACTCATTCATGTTGCAGCAGCTTTCAAAGGAAAGACAGACAAGACAGAAAGGAAAGGATGGAAATGTTTCACAGAAACGTCCAGCATAAGTGAGCTTTCACAGGCCAAAGCTGTGATTATTCGTTCTGTCCAGCACAAAGCTTTCAAGGAGGAATTTAAATATGAAAACACACTCAAAAAGCTCAATCCGGTTGTGGATAAAGATGGTTTGCTTCGTGTCGGAGGCCGTCTTTCTTCTGCTGACCTGTCAAAAGAAGAAAGGCACCCACTGCTTATTCTACACACCCATCACATAGCCACTCTACTTGTGAGACACTTTCATGAACAAGTAGCTCACCAAGGGCGACACATTACAGAAGGAGCTATCCGAGCAGCCGGATACTGGATAATTGG
The DNA here is from genome assembly GCF_027409825.1 of Scomber japonicus. Lineage (NCBI taxonomy): Eukaryota > Metazoa > Chordata > Actinopteri > Scombriformes > Scombridae > Scomber > Scomber japonicus. Next base: position 39,673,555 of record NC_070586.1, on the reverse strand, counting down.
AGGCAAGCGTCTGGTGTCTTCTGTCATCCACAAGTGTGTTATCTGCCGCAAACTGCGAGGGAAGATGGTAGACCAGAAGATGGCTGATCTGCCGGCTGACAGACTCACTCCTGAACCGTTCACCACTGTTGGTCTAGATGTCTTTGGGCCATGGACTATCACGACCCGTCGGACAAGAGGAGGATGTGCTGAGAGCAAACGGTGGGCTGTGCTCTTTACATGCATGTCAACCAGATCGGTGCATATTGAACTGATTGAAACTATGTCAACAGACAGTTTTATCAACGCTCTAAGAAGATTTTTTTCTATTCGTGGTCCATCCAAACTTCTACGGTCCGACAGAGGGACAAATTTTGTGGGAGCTTGTAAGGAGTTGAACATAAACACAGAGGACACAACAATCAGGAAGTACCTTGAGGAGAAAGGTTGCTCCTGGGTGTTTAATCCTCCCCATGCTTCTCACATGGGTGGCTCCTGGGAGAGGCTCATCGGAGTCGCCAGGCGCATTCTGGACGCAATGCTGCTTCAGACAGGACCAACACGTCTCACCCATGAAGTCCTGAGTACTTTCATGGCCGAGGTGATGGCGATCATCAATGCAAGACCCCTTGTGTCTGTATCCACTGACCCAGATATGCCTACAGTGCTCACACCTGCAATGCTTCTTACTCAGAAAATGAGTGCTATTTCTGCGCCTCCTGGGAACTTTGGCACAGGTCAGTTGTACAGAAAGCAGTGGAAGCAAGTACAGTGTCTTGCTGACACTTTTTGGAAGAGATGGAGGGGAGAGTATCTGTCTACTCTACAAAGCCACAGGAAATGGACAAAAGACAAACCCAATGTCAAAGAAGGAGATGTTGTCTTATTGAAAGACAGCCAGGCCTACAGAAATGAATGGCCAATGGGACTGGTCGTTAAGGCCTTGCCAAGTGGTGACAAGAAAGTTCGCAAGGTAGAGGTGCGGATTGTGAAGGACGGGACAGCCAAAGTGTTTCTTAGGCCAATCTCAGAGATTGTTTTGCTACTTTCAGAGACTCAGTGAAATGACTCTAAGTATGTTGCTACCAGAAGACATTCCCCTTCAAGTTGGTTGTATAATTAGTGATATAATGTTATTATATCAAGCGGGGAGTGTGCTGTCTTTAAAGTTAAGTTAAATAAGTGAAATAAGTTATTGGTTAAAAAAGTAAAATGTGGGTGTTCTGTTCGTCAGGTCTCAGAAATAGCGTCAGAGTGAGCGCTCTGTTCTATATGTTTTTTATTGCATCTTTGTAGCTTTCCTGCTAGTTTTAGCTGCTTCTTTAGTGAAAAACAGACAAGCAAGACAGACAGATGAACGCATGTTGCTGAATACTTTTTGATACGCTTCTGACTTGGAGACTATTTGTCTTTTTACAAAAAAAAAACAACAGAGGAAACCAGTAAACACAAGAAAAGTCAAGCCTTGTGTCGTTATTGGAGGACTCATTGTATGTTAGCTGGCTGTCTAGCTTTGCACAGGACTACGCGCTGCAAGGGCAGTACAGTGAAGTTGAATTTTAGAATAAAGAAGACTATGTAAACTCACATCAGTGATAGCCTTTTTGGCTTTCTCCTCAGCATTTCTTGATTCCTGAATTGAATCGTCCACTTCACCCTGAACCTGTACAAGGTCAGACTCCAGCTTCTTCTTGGTGTTCAACAGGCTGGTGTTCTGAAAATTTAAGAAAGTCACTTTTAATTGTATGCTATGTATACGAAAGCTGGTATGTATACTATATTCATTCTGTATAAAGGCATTTTCTTGTTAATTATTGAATATAAACCTGAGAGTGAAGCAGTCCAACACGCTCACTAGCATCAACCAACTCCTGCTCAGCCACTTTGCATCCCCTCTCTGTCTGCTCAAGAGCAGATCTGAGCTCCTCAATCTCAGCCAACATTCGGCCATTTCTGCGCTCCACCATGGCAACCTGCTCCTTCATGTCTTCCTGTCCTCTGACAGCATCATCAAGGTGCAGTTGGGCATCCTGATAACACGTGCAAGGGTAAAGACTTAACTTTCTTTGCTCTGTAAGATTTGTTTATTCATTGATCAGACAAAGCTCACCTTGAGCTGTCCCTGGACGTTCCTCAGTTGTTTCTGAGACTCAGCAGCCTGCCTATTAGCATGACTCAGCTGAATCTCCATCTCATTCAGATCTCCCTCCATCTTCTTCTTGACTCTCAGGGCATCATTCCTGCTCCTGACCTCAGCATCCAGAGTGCTCTGCATGGAGTCAATGACCCTCTGGCTGTTCCTCTTGATCTGCTCCATCTCCTCGTCCTTTTCTGCCAGCTTCCTGTCTACTTCACCTTTGATCTGGTTAAGTTCAAGCTGAACACGGAGAATTTTGGATTCCTCATGCTCCAGTGTACCCTTAAAAGAAAAAGTTGAACATACACTTAAAGGTTATTTTCTCAAAAAATCAAGAAAAAAAAATCTAATTAATACATGCAATTTAATGAAGCGGTCTTTTTGTATTGTACCTCTGCTTCCTCCAGGGCTGACTGAATTTCAGTTTTCTCAGTCTCTATTGTCTTCTTGGATTTCTCTAGCTCATGGATGCTCTTTCCAGTCTCACCAATCTGTTCAGTCAGGTCTGAGATCTCCTCTGTAGCATATTAAAAGCCAAAATTCAGTGCAATTAAGTATCTACATTTTATGTAGAAACCACATTTTTCCACCACAAAATGTCATGACCTACAGCTACAGAAGTCAAGGAAGAAGCTGTATAATCACTACAATGATGAATTAATATTACTTTAAATATTGTGGGATTGACTTACGCTGAAGGTTCTTGTTCTCTCTCTTCATGGTCTCCAGATGATCCAGAGCCTCCTCATAAGAGTTCTTCATCTTGAACAGTTCAGTGCTAAGAGAGCGAGCCTCCTTCTGGGCTCCTACCAGCTCTGCCTGGCCCTCCTCATATTTCTGTTTCCATTCTGAAAGGACCTAGAATTATATAGATTAAATACAATGATTAATTACCAAGATCATTTTGTATTTCATTCAAACCAGTGTGGTTTTGAGTTCCTGTTACCTTATCAAAGTTCCTCTGCTTCTTGTCAAGGTTGGCAGCCAGAGAATTAGCTCTTTCTACATCAATCATGAGGTCCTCCACCTCACCCTGTAACCTCTGCTTGGTCTTCTCCAGAGAGGCGCACTTTGAGTTCACAGCCTCAATGGACTCCTCAGCATCCTGCAGACGCTGGGCAAACTTTTTCCTGTAGTGAAGAATTTGTTTGTTGATAGTAAAATATGTGGAATGTTTTCCGGAGAAGCAAGCAATTGATTGGAAGACTAATTTAAAATGACTTTCTTGGACTCCTCCAGCTCCTCAGTGCGCTGGATAGCATCAGTCTCATATTTGGTTCTCCACTGAGCCACTTCACTGTTTGCCTTGGACATTCCTCGTTGCAGCTCAGCTTTAGCCTCTTGCTCCTCCTCAAACTGCTCTCTGAGCAGATCACAGTCATGGCGGGCTGATTGAACACCATGGGCCAGGGCATTCTTGGCCTGATGAAATGGAACACATATTTTACTGACCCAGATGTATCACAGAAATATGTAAGTATTATTGAAGTACCATAGACATGGGTTCTTTAAAATAAAACATTTATCATTGTGTATTTCACTAAAAGAATTGACTTTCTGACAATATTTTTTACCTACAACTATCATTCAACCCCTTTAACTGTCCTATGTCTGTCTTTGCAATATCTAACCCTTTAACAAAGCATTTTCTCAGTAGTTATTACTTGGCCAAACAGAAATGAAGTTGAAAACAAGTTAATATAATGAGGCAAATTTTAGGTAAAACAAATGTATAAATTAACTTCAATTTACTCTCTATTGTGTCCCTATGGAGTACCCAGTTCCACCAGTAGGCTATTAAAATCGAATAATAGGAGATAAAAGTGCTTTATACCTTCACTTCCTCCTCAACATGTCTCTTCAACTCCTCAATCTGTTGAGTGTAAGCCTGTTTGCCCCTGGTCAGCTGGGAAACAAGAGCATCTTTCTCCTCAAGCTGGCGAGAAAACTCACCTGAATGACAAAATGTTAATGAGTCATTAATGAAAATGATCATATGTGGTTTTTATTACTAGTTTTGATCACATGTGACTCACCATTCTCTGTCTGCAGTCTTGCCCTCTGTGCATTAATGTCATTCAGCTGGCGCACATTCTCATCATTTTTGGCCTTAAGCTCACTCAGCTGGTCCTCAACAGTTCTGCACATTTTTTCCAAGTTACCCTATGAAAACAAAACATGATGTATTTAGAAATATTAACATGAACAAAGCAAGTGTTTTGCATTTGTCTAAGTTGGAGACTACTTCATAATTATCGTAGAAAATCCATATTTATAACCATAATAACAGCCAATATTTCAGTTATAAACTTACTTTGGATTTAGCTACAGCCTCCATGTTGCTGGAGAGATCATCAATCTCCATCTTGTACTCGCTCTTCTCCTTCTCCAGCTTCTGCTTGACACGCTGGAGGTTATCAATCTGCTCTCCCAGCTCTGCGACACTGTCGGCCTGCTTCTTGCGGAGAGCTGCTGCGGTAGCTTCATGCTGGAGGGTTGACTCTTCAAGATCACGGCGCAACTTCTGGAACTCGGCCTCACGCTTCTTGTTCATCTCAATCTGAGCAGCTGTTGCTCCACCAGCTTCCTCAAGCCTCTCACTGATCTCCTCAAGTTCCCTGGAGAGGTCAGCCCTCTGCTTCTCCACCTTTGCCCGAGCAGCCCGTTCAGCCTCAATTTCTTCTTCCAGCTCCTCAACACGTGCCTAGGTTGGATGATCCCAATATAAAGACAGCTTGTTAACTGAACACACTGTGAGCAGTGGTTTTTCAGTCACAGAGTATAACATTCATATGAGTATAACATTCATTTCAAATACTAACCTGGAGCTCCTTGATCTTCTTCTGAAGCTGAGCACCAAGAGACTGTTCATCCTCAATCTTGCTGAGCAACTGGCTGGTCTCAAACTCCTTCCTGGAATAGGAAAAAGGTATTGCTGTTGTATTGAATTATGGCAATTAATCAATGTAAGGATTAAACATAAAAACAGAAAACGTACTTCTTGATTTTCTCCTCAGATTGCTGTTTGTCATTCTCCAGATCCATTATGGATTCCTGGGACAGTTTCAGATCTCCCTCAAGCTTCCTCTTGGCTCTCTCAAGGTCCATACGGAGCTTCTTCTCTTGCTCCAGTGATCCCTCAAGCTTTTGAGATGATATTATAACGTTCATATTAAATAATGTTTTGAGTTGTTATCACGGAATGTCGATTCTCACACACAAATTAACAATACAGATATGTTATCAAAAACAATGTTTCCTCACATCGTCCACTTGTTGTTCCAGCTTAGTCTTGGCCTTGGTCAGAGTGTTGACTTTGTCTTCCTCTGCCTGGAGATCATCCAGTGTTTGTTGGTGAGCCTCTTGGAGGGCTTTCTTCTCCTTGGTCAACTTGGCAAGAGACTCATCTTGAGATGCCATCTCCTCTGTCAGGTTTTTCACCTGAAAATGTTGGGAAAGGTGCATTATTTCCATCACTTTATACCCATATGTTTGAAAGCTAACATCAAATACACTGCCTTTAAAAATAAATAAATACAGGATTAAAATGATTCCAACCTTGTTTTCTGTGGCATGTTTCTCCTTCTCCACTTTAGCCAAGGTGAGCTCCAAGTCATCAATATCTTTCTTCAGCTCAGAGCATTCATCCTCCAGCTTCCTCTTCTTGCCAGTCAGCTCAGCATTGATTTCCTCTTCATCTTCCAGTCTCTCAGTTGTCTCTTTGAGTTTGGCCTCAAGTTGGATCTTGCTCTTAATCAGGCCTTCACACCTTTCCTCAGCATCTGAGAGGTTCTCAACTTCCTACAGTATATTTTAACATACAGTAAATTAATGGGCAATGTATTCTCTACATGTACATGAATAGTTTAAGGGTTAATAAAAATGTTAACTACAATATTCAATTAATGGAGTGTGGATATGGCAGAGTCACTCTTACTTTCATATCCTACTTACCGAAGCCACTTGCAATTGCAGGTCATTCTTTTCCTGCAGCAGGGAAACCATCTTCTCCTCCAGCTCCTTCTTCTTGGCTAGGGCAGTAGCCAGGTCTGTCTGCATCTTCTCATAGTTCTCCTTCATCGCAGACAGCTCCTTCTCAGTCTCAGCACTCTTCAGAAGAGGCTTGATCTTGAAGTACAGATTCATCCATGGCCAGTTTTTCACATTCATGAATGAACGGATATTGTACTGAATGGAGAAAATAGCTTCCCTGGAAAATTAATACGAATTAAATGTAACTTTTCTGTAATGTTATTTCATTACAAACAACAAAAACAGCTGTTATGAATAAAACAGTTCAGTCTACTGTATGATAATCCTACCTCCTCTCCATCATCTTTACAAACTCTTTCCTCATGAGATATCCTCTGCTGAGAGCTTGAGTCATGGTCACCAGAGCAGCCAGTTTTTCATCTCTCATCTCCTCCAGAGCACCCAGCAGACCAGCTTTAAAGAACACCTGTGTGGTTGTTTGAAGGGACTCAGTAATCAGCATTCACTGATACAAAGGGATGTATGTACATACCATATCTTGACACTGTTCATAGAGATTAACCTTTGTGTGTCCAAACATGTATTGAGTGTGATCCACGTCAATAGAGCCTAGCAGCTTCTCACTAGCTTTCTTGTTGTCAATGAACTGTCCCTCAGGGATGACGCTGGCATTCAATACTTTGTATCTACAGGAAAATATTGTATTGTTACTTACAGTGACCCCACACCTTGGCGAACTGTTTTTAACTCAACTGAAATCAACTAGATTTGCTTATATTAAATTATATCACCTTTGCTTGAAGTCACCATAGAGGATTCTGCTGGGGAAGCCCTTTCTGCAGATTCTGATGCCTTCCAGCACACCATTACACCTCAGCTGATGGATGACCAAGAAGTTCTCCATAAGACCTGAAAGTTCCAATATCATATTCAAAATGTTTTTTTCATTAATGTGTCACATTCAGTGTGCAAGATTAGGCCAGGTGCTTCTTACCTGGGGTCTTTGATTCATTAGGAATGAGGCAACGGACAAAATGAGGGTGAGTGCTCCTCAAGTTGGTCATCAGCTTGCCCAAGTTCTCCTGTGGCTCAGAAACATAAGAAAATGGCCAACAGTATTTCAAAATTATGGTTTTAATAGTTTAAAGTATGAAACAATACATACCCTGAAAAGAGCAGACACAGTCTGGAAGGAACCACCCTTCTTCTTCTTTCCACCCTTGCCACCACCACCACCAGCAGCAGGCTCTGTTTTCACAAACATTAAATTTAATTCTAGGATCTCTTTTTTAAGTTTTCTCTGTGTCAACTAATTGTGCGTGATTATACATGCATGTGCGTGATTATACATGCATGTATATATTATTACAGAATAGTCAGCAGCTATATTCAAGGCCTGAACCAAGTGTAACAGACACATGGTTTCTTACTCCTCACTACAAACATAGTGAATGTCGTACAACATCATAAATTGCGACTGATTAAGCTGCTAATAGCTAATGTAAATATCATCATTGTTGATCACTTTCTTGTACAGGCAGTTGTAGTGAATACGACATCAGTACTGCTCAGAACATCCTCTGGTCAGAGTCACCTTTGACCCTCAGATGAGGAAATTGAACCAGATCTGATATAGAGACAAACAGGGTCTCTCTCTTGGACAAACAAAGATCCATTAACATTCCATGGAGCAGAATGAGTCGAATAGAAGGCTTTGAGCTAATGGCAAGGGGACCATTAAGTGATAATTCACTTTGTAAGAATGAGCCAGTTTGTCCCCTCTTCCCATTCTTCCGGTCATAAGGTTTAACCCGAGGCATGGAAAATGGCTTTTCTCACCCCAAACCCGGAGACTCTGGTCTTATGAGGGGTCTCATGAGAAGCTTGTAAGCCATCCAGTCTTCCATGGGCAACCAAGGGTGAGCAGAACTACATAAAGTAACGAAAAACAGACGTGGTGTCTCCTTCGGACGTCATAATTTATCAGAGAGACTCCTTCTCCTCAGAGAAGAATCACACAAACAATGGTCGTAAACTAAAAGACACATTCCGGACTTCCCCCTCTCTGTGTCTCCTGAAACCACACAGAGCATGAAAGGGAGGAAATTAGTGTTAAATACTCAAGTAAGAACATCTTAGTGAAAAGTATGGTTTAAACAATACCAATTACTTATATGATTATCAATTACCTAAAGAGACCTCCACTGTAACAGCTATTACAGCGATCATAGATAAATGTGTATTTGGAGAACTGTGATTAGACTTTCTTACTTTAGTTTACTTACTTACTAAATTTTGGTATGAAAATGTTTGTTTAAATGTGAGAAAGTGTTACATTGATGTTATGCTTACATTTTGGTGATAATCAATTATCTATCATGGAATAAGTAGAATAACTATGTGTTATGCTTGACCATATTATTCCTCTTCAGTTTTAATGAATGGCAGCTTGATGAATCCAGCTGATGTCATATTAATAACAGAATAATACATCCTGTGTTCTGTGTCAATAGATTATAGTATGCATTTTATAATCAGGATTAAATACTGAATGAATGATGATGATGAAAAGTTTCATGATAAAAGCTGGAAATTAGATCCTCAGAGTGAGCTCTGATGAATCTGATTGGCTGACACACAAACCCTCCTTAGGGACAAAAACCAGCTGCACGCTGACCCTCTCTCTCTCTCTTCCCTTTTGGTCTTGGTCTTAGCATGACCTGAACAGGGCTCTGCGACCCGAACCAGGGGTCCCGCTCTGTCCATCTTTTCTTTACCTCACACATTCTTAGTTTAATCTTTAGTTATTCTTTATCTAAGTTTTCTTAAGTTTTGTAATCTTGTAACTTTCACCAGCAACGTCTAGAGAAAAGGCACGTTAAGTAAACACGTCATTAAGTTTTACATCCAGCCTGTTTTTGACATTTTTGATGATTTTGACGCTGAGATCTCTCCAGAAAGTGAGCTAGTTAAATTAGACCCTTCCTCCATCTTTCATCAACCTGAGAGAACTTTTTGGGCAGATAAACGTCTGTCAACCCTACGACTCATCATAACCGAGAGGAACAAAGTCTGCCAGCGGACAACGACCGGAACCAAGGCAGTCTGACGAAAAGGCCAGCCGACCCGGACATCGAACCCCGCCCGAATCTGCGATGCTGTCTGAGATCTTCCACTTGGTGTGCGTACGCGGTTCTGAAAGACGGACAGCTGAAACCCTCCACGGATGAAAGTAGGATCCAAACATTGCATTAATCAAGGGTTGATGTCAGATCGAGTAATTCAAATTTCCTTTAAAAGTAAGGCTCAGTAAAACTTATAGGCTAAGTTTCTTAGTTTCCACATAATTACATATCTTTTATTTAAATTCATCATTCACCATCATCTTTCATTCATGTCGCTATATCAAGCAATCTCATGAATTCATATTGCATTGTATCATCACATTTATTTATACATCATTTATTAGTAGTGTGTAGTTAATAAAAGCCATAAAACCCAATCAATTGTGTATGTCTATTCTTTGAAGTGATACAGGGGATCTATTGAACCGTAGAGCCACGAACTTTAGATATTTGACTGATTCAGAAATGTATTGATTTATTAATTATTATGATTTATTGATTTATTAATTGGCTAATCAAACAACCAATTAAGTAAAAATCTTTTCCTTCATACAAAGGTGGTGCCCCTTATTACGAAAGCTATTTTCAATATCTTTAAGATACCTATTCCGCTACACAGTAATAGAAAACACTTTTTAAAATTGTGGTTAAAAAAATGTAACGTGTTTTTGATAGAACATATCAGCTGTACTGTTACTCAGAGTTCCTGATCACTCTACTCAATCTTATTTCGCACCTTCTCCACCATGTTTTGCATACAGTAAGCACAGAAGTTTGTTGGAGGCCTTCTGGTAGAGCTGGATAACTGAGTCATTCAGGGGGTCCTTGTTCTTGTCCAACCAGCCTTGGATATTGTAGTCAACTGTACCAGCATAGTGAACCAGGGAGAAGTGAGCCTCAGGCACACCCTTTTTAGGCTTTGGCTTCTCAAAAGCCTTGGTCTCGCCAAGATGCTGATCATGCAACTTGTTCTTGAAAGAAGTGTCTGAGGCCTTGGGGAACATGCACTCCTCTTCAAGGATGGAGAAGATGCCCATTGGCTGAGAAAAAAAATCACACCAAAGGTTTAACAGTGGAAGCAAACATGATTTAACTAGAAAATTTAGCAATTTCATAAGAAATTGCGTGTGGGAGCTGCAAACTGGCAGACGCATCCCTCGCAAACTGCCAGATGCAGCCGCTGCCACCATTCCTGTTATTGCTACCTTCACTGCAGATTTCTGTTGGAGCAGCAATTATTCAACATTTTGTGGCGCCACCTACAGGTGAAGTTTCATTAAATACCACAAAGGTGTTCAATATCCTCATCTGTACAATTCTGCTGTCATCATAGAAGGTTGACATTAAAAGATATGGAACTTAATAAGTCATATGTTGGTGTTTCACTAATGGCCACAAGGTGGGGCTATTGGCTCCATGTTTCACTATATCGTACACATTGACATGGAGAACTAATGTACCAAGTTTCATTTCATTGAAGACAACAGAACTGTAGGAATATTGTGTTATAATATTACAGTAGCGCCCCCATTTGGTAAAATTGTATCAAATATAATCAAAATTACATAATGGTACAGTGCCACCATGTGTACAAGATTATCAAATTTGGTGGCGATCCGAATCGGCATTGAAGAGTTATTGATCGTTAAATGCATCAGGCCACGCCCCCAAAAGTTTGCTAACCAATTACGGACAAACGGTAAGGGTTACCAAAAAATGAAGATAATAGCTATGTTCGGGGTCCTCTAAACATGTTGTGTACCGAGTTTGATGAAGATTGGATGAAAAATGTGCCAAAAGTAGTAAAAAATGTATTTTTCAAAAAAATCAAAATGGCGGAAAAATTTTCTAGACGCAAATGGGCGTGGCCTATATCAGTCTACTTGGTACCATCCAAGGAACACACTGTGCAAAGGTTGTTTGAATACGCCTTACGGTTCATGAGTTATAAGCCAAAATGTAAAACATGTAATAACTGACCACATGGTGGCGCTACAGATCATTATTTACAATATGTGAAGCATTTGCTCATGGGCCACCTGTAGTTGAAGTTTGAACACTTTAGCACTTTTACTTCTTGAGATATGAGCTTTCAAACATCGCTCCCATTGACTTTCCATTATAAATTTTAATGTTTTAAAAAATTATATAAAATCAATGGAATATGTTAGCGATATGAAAAGTAATAGCACACATCTCCTTATGGATATGTACAATTTGACATTGAAACGAAGTTGATACGACAAATCGTGTAGGACTAGTTACGCTACGAAAAACGGCGAAATAATAATAATAAATAATAATAAATAAAGAGCGAAGATAACATAGTGTGGGAGCTTTGCAGCTCCCACACAAAAAATCACTTTGATTTGATTGACTACTGACCTTCTCAATAAGCTCAATGCAGGCAGCCAAGTCCATACCAAAGTCAATGAACTCCCAGACAATGCCTTCTTTCTTGTACTCCTCTTGCTCCAGGACAAACATGTGGTGGTTAAAGAACTGTTGCAGTTTCTCATTGGTGAAGTTGATGCATGATGAGTTGCAGAGTTGCTGTAATTATGGTGACATAATGAGTCATAGAAAAACATTGTTGACATGATGCAAACTCAAATATTTTTCAGATCACCCACATCAAAGATCTCAAATCCTGCGATATCCAACACTCCAATGAAGAACTGTTTTGGCTGGTTTGTGTCCAGCATCTCATTGATACGGATGACCATCCACAAGAACATTTTCTCATAGATAGACTTGCACAGAGCACTGACAGCATTGTTGACCTAGAAATAAAGATTTTAGAATCATCACAATCATATTTTTTTGTTAAAATGGAGATATTGGCATTTTATTTGTTCAAATATTGAACTTTCTTTATCTTACCTGTGGCACAGTCTGACCTTTGGTTACCATCTCATTTCCGACCTTGACTCTTGGGTAGCAAAACCCTAACCCAAAATGTCAATAGCAGTCTACATTGTAAATGAGGAAAAGTTATTGGTATTTAAAAAAAAACTTCCCGGTTGCATTAAGCATGCAAGATATACTTAACTAAAATGTTTTCTTACATCTGTTGCAATGAACTCCTCCACATCATCAATGCTCTTCACAGTGATTTCACCCTGACTGACCATTGGGTAGTCATAGGGATTGGTGGTGATCAGAAGAGCCTCTATAGGCGCACAGTAAAAATACACATCATTGCTTGGTTTTGTCTCTGGCATTATTTAAGTTTCAGTGTCAAATTTTCAAAGTCACATACCCAGGAGCTGAGGTTGGTGGCCAGTCATCAGCTGATAGAAGATGTGGTAGCTCCTTTCAGCAGACAACTGGAAGGTTACACAGGACTTCTCCAGCAGATCTAAGAAAAATAAATTTAACCAGAGACTGTGTGATGACTCTATTTCAGTTTAAAACTGTTACTTTATCAAAGATATGACACTCCAGATGAATCTTGATTCACATCATGGTTGAAAATGAAAGTTTCAATATCAGCTGAAGCCAGCTTCCCAGAAGAGCCAAAGTGGATTCTGATGAATTTACCCTAGGGAGCCAGATCATTGATAACATCAGCTTTTGGAATTTCGCAACAATATGTCTTGAGATGTTCCCTGGATTACTTACAAAACGAGAGGAGTTGTCATTCCTCACAGTCTTGGCATTACCATAGGACTCCAGCAGAGGGTTGGCTGCAACAATTTGGTCCTCAAGGGAGCCCTGCAAGAGAGGATTTGAGTTACATGGGCTAAACATTCACATTAACTTTCCTCTGACAAACAATTTTATATTAAACAACCAATGTACCTGCATCTTTCCAGGGGTTGGCTCAGCCTTCTTGCTTCCAAATAGCTGCAATTGTTGCAAAGTACTGGATGACACGTTTGGTGTTGACAGTCTTTCCTGCACCGGATTCTCCACTGGGGTATAAGAGACTAATGTCAAGATTCTGCTTTATTATCATAATATGATTTAGCATTACAGTTTCTGCTATACTTACGTGATCAGGATAGACTGGTTTTCACGATCTGAAATAAAAAACAGACATTTCACATGAATTTCTTTTTTGTAATTTCCTCAATAAGCTTATGTGTAAGCTTAATTCTACATGACTTAACACTGCTAACTTTAATTTTACCTGTGTGCATGAACTGATAGGCATTATCAGAGATGGAGAAGATGTGAGGTGGTGCCTCAATCCTCTTCTTGCCTCTGTACCCTCCAACAACTACAGCATCATACACAGGAAGCCACTTGTATGGATTCACAACAACACAAAACAGCCCAGAATAGGTCTGTAATAGAACAAATAGAAAATAAACACAGTATTAACATTTAAATTCTCAGATATAAATACTCATTGCATTAGTTAAGTGGAAACTTACGTAGATCATCCATGATGCAAAACGCTCTTTGAGGTTATACAACACAGTAGGCTCGTTGAGGTGGGTCATCATGACCATGTCCTCAATTTTATCATACTTTGGAGGGTTCCTGGGAAAGATTTCATCTTCTTTTACAGTAAGTGTCTGGAAAAAGAGAAACAGTAAAGGTGGTTTACCTAAGATTTCTTTTTCAAATTTAGAGTTCATCAGATGGATGTCCTTGTCAACCACTGTGTTAGTATGAACTTAAAGCCACTACAAAACACCCACATAGAAAAGTGTCTTCATTGGAAATACACCTACTTCTTTTCCATCCAGAGTCTCAATGGTGGCTTTGCCACCTTCTCTCTTCACAAGTTTACCCTTGACATACATTTCTTCCTTATGCACCACAAAGAAGGAAGTTTTGGCATCAAAAGGAGCGGCTTGAGCCTCAATCCTTTCCTTCTCTGGCTTCCGGAGGTAGATGGCTGCCGGGCCATAGCACTCCATCTCTGCGTCTGTGCTCATGGTGGCACTTTAGTGGAGACTGAAAAGATCACAGAAATATCAGCATAATGCAGAAATGTAAATCTTGTATCCATCTGACGTTGGAGATTTGACATGCTTTACCTCAACTGGCTCCAAAAAAAGATGACTGGTACAGTATTTGATGGAGTGTCAAGATGCTATAAAAAAGATGGTGAAACATGAATACAATTTTTTTTTTCAGTTTGTTTTTCTCATTTTAAATCTTACTTGCAGAATGTCAGTTTAAGAGCAGTCAAGTGTGGATATCACAAAACGTATTCACTTAACTAATAAGTGCCAGCTGTACTCAGTTCATTATCAATTTTCAAAACTGACTTCCACAACCAGAGAAATAGTGCTGCTCTTAATGGTCACTTAGTATACAGTATGTGTTGAGACAGGGTATGTACTGGATGTAACTAACTGAGTATTTCAAATTCAAACATTCAAATTGTTTTGAAATAATGTTGATATGCCATGAAATTCCATGTGAATGTCGCCTGAAACAAAGATAAATCAGACAAAGAAATATGGACAAAATACTTCTGTAATTACTTTAACTCTACTGACTGATCAAAAGGATTTAAAACTGAGATCATAGTCAATACACTCACCTGTGTTGGGTGGGTACCAGTTCGAGGGGAAGTCCAGAGCTGCCTCTTTTATAGAGCGTGGGAGTGCTTGGTCAGCTGCAGTCTCTGACTCAATTTGGTCATGGCCTTATCCTGTTACTTATGGCAGTTATGCAGTTGGTAAACAATTTTATTTTAAAACTATATAATGCATTACAATTTGATCACAAATGTGAATGTGACATACACAATGTGGGTCTAAAAACATTGAATAAAATGTAATATAAAACTGACAATTGTTTAGTGAGAAAGTGGAATATTTGCAGTAGAATCGACTTCATTACTAATAAATTCTATGTACATTATACCTTCCTCACAACTAAAACCATTTTAATTTACTTTCAACATGCTTGCTTTCTTTAGAAATGTGGTGTGTGAACACATTCTCTTAAAAAACTAAACAAAAGAGAAATTATATATAGGTATATACATTCACAGATAATTCAGTAAGACAACCAACTAAATCAAGGTCTACCTCAGTAATCATAAATATAAAAGTATTTATAGTGAAAGAAGGAGGAGCATTTACATTTCTCCCCTAGATTAATCATCAGTGATTCATAAAGTTGCTAATATAAATGTCAGTCCACTACTGCCTCCAAGTACAGTCATGGGATGATGGCCAAATATTATCATTCAACAAATACTCCAGAATATGGTTTGTGTACAATTCCAACAAATATAGTGCTTTATTTGAAGGGCATGGAAGTTGAATCATTTAGTTAACATGCTTTTGGAAACTCATTATTTTCACCATTAATATAAACTATATACTAAGTATCAGGGGAAATTATTTTCAGTGCTTCATAATGCTTGACAACAATTCATCCATAATTCATCGCTGTATTAATCTTAAAAATCTTATAAATGTAAACTTGTTCATTTGGAAATGAAAGTACTGTAATAGTTCAGATCCCATCACGTTAATATTTGAAAGAGCAATGTCAGCTACATGAATGGAGCGTGACTTATAAATAATATGCCAAAATATTTGTTGTCTACAGTTACAGAACTTTGGCACATCTAGTAATACTGTAATAAAACTAGCTAGACCACTAGCTAAGGTGGCTAAGGTTACACATACTCCTTTGCTCACACAAGGACAGTACAAGGACTTGAGTTCACAAGCTTTGATAGCAACACTTGAGTGTGCTTTTTTTTCTTCATTTTTCTGTCTTAGTGTTTTTCTAGATTTTAAATTTGTCTTTGTTCTCTGACCTATGAAATATTTCAGTGCCAGATAATTTCCTACCTCAAACAAGGACATTTCCAACCTCTTGCATATTTCAAATAAGAAATGATTGATAATGTCATACTTATTGGCTTCTAATTGGCTTAACTGATTGGATGGTATTAATGTGACAACCACATTTGTTTTGTATTGACATTGATAGAGGTTGTGCTCATGCCAGTTTCATACAAAATTATTCAACTGTGATGAAACCATAAGCTTGGTAGTGATGGTGTTAAATAACTGAAAAGGTTCAAATCCTACCTAGTTTGTATTTCTAAATAAATCATCAATTTGGATTGTTTGTCTTTGAGTTATTGTCACTGATTCATAGTGGGCATTCTATTACACCAAGAGAGTAAATAAGTATACTTGAGGAACATTTCTCAGGGCAGAGGTTTATAGTGGGTTGTCTCTAACATGAGGGGTCAGCATCTGTTGACTGATTATGGGAAGAGTCTCTTGCTTTCAGATGTTTTTCCAGGTAGTGTACAAGTGAAGGGATAGATGAAAAAGGCTATTAGAGAAAGGTTGTTTAAAAAACTGCCTTGGGGAAAGAAGTATTTTGTAGTATTTTGAAAATACAAAAATACAGTATTTTATTTTGATACAATTTTTGGCTGCTGTATTTTGTAGCTTATTTTGATTTGATTACATTTTTAAGGTGGGTATTTGGTATTTTATATGGAAATATGTTTTGATGTATTTGTGCCCATCCCTGCAGACAAGTAACCATGAAGCTGAGGCAGATGATGAATGGCGTGCTCAGCTGGCGAGCGACGCTGCTCACCATGCTAACATGAAAAATAAGGAAACACCTGAGATGCGAGCAGATCGCCAGATGCATGACTGTCAATGACACAACCTTCTGAGAGAGAAGGAGACCCCTCAGCAGCAAGAGAAACAACGAGCAAGGCATGCCACGTGCCATCTGGAAAAGGCACGAAAAGACAATCGCAACCTTACTTGGTGTGTTGATACAGACTTTTCTACTCAGAGGAGGAGGACTTCAGACAATCGACGTCATGCATCCAGTATATGACCCATTGTCATATGTGCTTCTTTTGCCTTGGGGTTCCCAGGGATACCTCACTCAGTTGACAGGTGTCACACCAACATGCTTCTACCGTTACCATCTTCAAATGCATGACACTGCTCAACACTTCAATTTACTGCTTCATGGTGGGAGGCTGACACAACAATATGTATGTGACATGATGGCAAAAATTTAGTCACACACGCCTCAACTGGATCCGTCACAACCAGAAGTCTATTAAGGCTGAAAAGTACAGAATCATTGTTGATGCCCTGAATAGTGAGATCATTCCTGGACGCCTAACCATCTTGCCACCCACAATTTATGGTATCAACGAATCAAAGGAAAACCTGACTTCTTCCTCTCCTTCACTTAATAATAATAAATAATAATAATAACTTTATTTTGTATAGCGCCTTTCATAAAACCCAAGGTCGCTTCACAATAACAAGAACACAGACAAAAACAACCCAAACTGGACTGAAATCACAGGATCACCAATCACAGACCAGACATCATTGCTGGAGTATTTCACATGAAGGTGGAAGCACTCCTGACAGGCCTCCTCAAGCGTGACATCTTGAGACACATTGATGCATATGTAATGGTGAAGGAAACACAAAAGAGGTATCTTTCACATATACACATGCTCATGACCATGGTAGCCTGCAACAAACTCAGGACCACCACCGATGTTGACCGTGTGGTGTCTGCAGATCCATCCATCCTCTTCCGCTTATCAGGGGTCGGGTCGCGGGGGCAGCAGACTAAGCAGGGAAGCCCAGACTTTCCTCTCCCCAGCCACTTCGTCCAGCTCTTCCTGGGGGATCCCGAGGCGTTCCCAGGCCAGCCGAGAGACATAGTCTCTCCAGTGTGTCCTGGGTCTTCCTCGGGGTCTCCTACCGGTGGGATGTGCCCTGAACACCTCACCAGGGAGGCGTCCGGGAGGCATCCTGACTAGATGCCCGAGCCACCTCATCTGGCTCCTCTCGACGCGGAGGAGCAGCGGGTTTACTCCGAGCTCCCTCCGGATAACTGAGCTTCTCACCCTATCTCTAAGGGAGAGCCCAGCCACCCTACGGAGGAAGCTCATTTCGGCCGCTTGTACCCGCGATCTTGTTCTTTCGGTCACTACCCAAAGCTCATGACCATAGGTGAGGGTAGGAACGAAGATCGACTGGTAAATCGAGAGCTTCGCCTTTCGGCTCAGCTTTCTCTTCACCACGACGGATCTGTGCAGAGTCCGCATTACTGCAGACACCGCACCGATCCGCCTGTCGATCTCCCGCTCCATCCTTCCCTCACTCGTGAACAAGACCCCGAGGTACTTGAACTCCTCCACTTGAGGCAGAATCTCATCCCCGACCCAAAGAGTGCACTCCACCCTTTTCCGGTTGAGGACCATGGCCTTTGGAGGTGCTGATTCTCATCCCGGCCGCTTCACACTCGGCTGCGAACCGATCCAGTGAGAGCTGGAGGTCACGGTCTGATGAAGCCAACAGGACCACATCATCTGCAAAAAGCAGTGACTCGATCCTGAGGTCACCAAACCGGACCCCCTCCACACCCTGGCTGCACCTAGAAATCCTGTCCATGAAAATTATGAACAGGATCGGTGACAAAGGGCAGCCCTGGCGGAGTCCAACTCTCACTGGAAACAAGTCCGACTTATTGCCGGCAATGCGGACCAAGCTCTGACACCGGTCATACAGGGAACGGACGGCCCTTATCGGGGGGTCCGATACCCCATATTCCCGGAGAAACCCCCCACAGGATTTCCCGAGGGACACGGTCGAATGCCTTCTCCAAGTCCACAAAACACATGTGGACTGGTTGGGCAAACTCCCATGCACCCTCAAGGATCCTGCAGAGGGTATAGAGCTGGTCCACTGTTCCACGGCCCGGACGAAAACCACACTGCTCCTCCTGAATCCGAGGTTCGACTATCCGACGGACCCTCCTCTCCAGCACCCCCGAATAGACCTTACCAGGGAGGCTGAGGAGTGTGATTCCCCTGTAATTGGAACACACCCTCCGGTCCCCCTTCTTAAACAAAGGGACCACCACCCCAGTCTGCCAATCCAGAGGCACTGCCCCCGATGTCCACACGATGCTGCAGAGTCGTGTCAACCATGACAGCCCCACAACATCCAGGGCCTTCCTTCCACCGATCCACAACGTCCCGAGTCGAGGTCAGCAGCGCACCGTCCCCACCGTACACAGTGTTTACGGCGCACTGCTTCCCCCTCCTGAGACGCCGGATGGTGGTCCAAAATCTCTTCGAAGCCGTCCGGAAGTCTTTTTCCATGGCCTCACCGAACTTCTCCCATGTCCGGGTTTTTGCCTCAGCGACCGCCCTAGCTGCACTTCGCTTGGTCTGCCGGTACCTGTCTGCTGCCTCCGGAGTCCTACAGGCCAAAAAGGCCCTATAGGACTCCTTCTTCAGCTTGATGGCAGCCCTTACCGCCGGTGTCCACCAGCAGGTTCGGGGATTACCGCCCCAACAGGCACCAACCACCTTGCGGCCACAGCTCCGGTCAGCCGCCTTAACAATGGAGGCACGGAACATGGCCCACTCGGACTCAATGTCCCCCGCCTCCCCCGGTACATGGTCGAAGCTCTCCCGGAGGTGGGAGTTGAAACTCTCTCTGACAGGAGACTCTGCCAGACGTTCCCAGCAGACCCTCACAATGCGTTTGGGCCTGCCAGGTCTGACCGACATCCTCCCCCACCATCGGAGCCAACTCACCACCAGGTGGTGATCAGTTGACAGCTCTGCCCCTCTCTTCACCCGAGTGTCCAAGACATGCGGCCGCAAGTCCGACGACACGACTACAAAGTCAATCATTGAACTGCGGCCTAGGGTGTCCTGGTGCCAAGTGCACATATGGACACCCTTATGCTTGAACATGGTGTTCGTTATGGACAATCTGTGACGAGCACAGAAGTCCAATAACTGAACACCGCTCGGGGGGGCCGTTCCTCCCAATCACACCCTTCCAGGTCTCACTGTCGCTACCAACATGGGCGTTGCAGTCCCCCAGCAGAACGAGGGAATCCCCAGAGGGAGTGTTTTCCAGCACCCCCTCCAAGGAGTCCAAAAAGGAAGGATACTCTGAACTGCTGTTCGGACCATAGGCACAAACAACAGTCAGGATCCGTCCCCCCACCCGAAGGCGGAGGGAGGCTACCCTCTCGTCTACCGGTAAGTATTGCCACCCCTGCCCGGCGCCTCTCACCAGTGGCAACTCCAGAGTGGACGAGAGTCCAACCCCTCTCGAGGAGACTGGTTCCAGAGCTCTTGCTGTGCGTCGAGGTGAGGCCGACTATATCTAGCCGGAACTTCTCAACCTCACGCACCAGCTCAGGCTCCTTCCCCACCAGAGAGATGACGTTCCACGTCCCTAGAGCTAGCTTCTGCAGCCGAGGATCGGACCGCCAAGGTCCCCGCCTTCGGCTGCTGCCCAGCTCACACTGCACCCGACCCCTTTGGCCCCTCTCACTGGTGGTGGGTCTGTGGGAGTGGGGTCCCATGTCCCTTCTCCGGGCCCCATGGGTGAAGGCCCGGCCACCAGGCGCTCGCCTCCGAGCCCCACCCCCAGGCCTGGCTCCGGGGGGGGGGGGGGGTGGGGGGGGGGGGGGCTGGCGACCCGCGTCCGGGCAAGGGACAACTCCTACCCACTGTACCGAAGATGAACAGAAAGAGCACCTGGTTCTCCCATCATCAAGACCATCAGAGGTGGCGTCAATGTACATGTCAATAATACATGGCTTGTGCCATACAATCCGTACATCCTGCTCCGATACAATGCACATATTAACATTGAAATTGTGTGTGCTGTCTCCAGTGTCAAATATCTGTATATATATTTGGAGAAGGGGTCTGATCAGTGCATGGTGAGACTGGATGTGCCTGATGATGAGACCCGTGAAATACTACGACATGATGAGGTGGCATATTATGAGTTAGGGCATTGTATCACTGCATCTGAGGGATACTAGTGCATATACAATTTCCTCATTCAGCAGAAACAGCCACGAGTAAGGATGCTTGCAATTGACCTAGAGTATGAACAGGTCATCGTGTTCAATGAGAAAGGCTCTGCCCAGAATCTGTTGGACTCAGGGCCACCTGCCACCACACTGACCGCCTTTTTTGAAGCAATGTCTCTTCATCCACACATGCGACACATTGTCTATCATAAAAACATCATAAAAAAACATTTAATCATAAAAAATAAATAGTAAGGTAAGAATAGTTCATTAGGGATGCTGACAGTCAATGTGTGTGCCTCCTAAAGCAAATATGTGCCAGGGGAATATTATTATGTCAGTGGTAGTGGTAGGGGACACAGTGTGTTGATAGCTCTCACTGCTTGGGGAAAGAAACTGTTCAGCATCCTGCTGGATGCTCCTGAGCCGTTTTCCTGATGGCAAAAAGGAAAACAAGCTGTGGGATGTTCAGCAGTGTAGGAGGAGGGGCACCAGTGATCGTCCTGGTCATCTTCGCAATGCTGTGCAGCTGATGTTTCTCATGCCCTTTGCAATTGCCGAGATGAGACAGTAGGAGAGGATGCTTTCAATTGTGCCCTTATAGGAGAGGGTCAGATATGCAGTGGGGATACTAACCTTCCTGAGTCTACGCAGAGGGTAGAGTCGCTGCTGGGCCTTTTTAATAATGGCTGTGGTGTTGATGGTGGAGGACAGGTCATCTACCAAATGAACCCCAAGGAATGTAGTGCTGCTGACCCTCTCTACAGCTGCACCGTTGATGTATAAGGGACTGTACTGTATGTGTACTCACCAGACCTGAAAACCACCACTATCTCCTTTGTTTTGCCCACATTGAGCAGGAGATTATGGCACTTGCCCCATGATGTTAAGTGGTCCACCTCCATCCTGTATGCGGACTCCTTGCTGCCCGTAATAAGACCTATCACGGTTGTGTCATCCGCATATTTAAATACTGTGTAAAGTTTTTTCATTTTCTTCTAAACACGTTTAATAGGTCATAAATGTATTTCTAAAAAATGTGTTTCAACCATTTAGGTTTGAATTGTGGAGCTAAGCTTCACAAACTGTGTTTCAAAATTTCTGTGTTCAGGATTTAGTGGGCAGGTCTGAAAATCACTGCGGTGATTGGCATAAACCCACCCCTGCTGCTGTAGAGGTATATATACATTCAGCGCACCCTGCTACTACTACGACGAGTCTACAGTTAGCCAGTTAGCTGTGTTAGCCACCAAGCTAGCCGCTGAGCTAGCAGCTGAGCTAGCAGTGGAAAGCTCACAGATGTAGCGTCCAAGTTTCAGGTAGAGGTGGTGACTTTGACAGGTTACACTTGGTAGGGGGCGGGGTTTCAGCGAACTCGGCGGGCACACCCACCGCGTTTGGGAGCAGAGACAGAGGCTGATTTTCACACTACTTTGAAGCCTAAGTTAAATATATTCAGCAATTTTTTTAATCATTGAAATTTGGCAGGGTGGTTAACAACACACTTTTCTGTGGTATGTCAAACTCAGAACACATATTTATTCTTACACAGACTTTAATGATGTGGATTAATGTGTGAGAAGCAGTGCTGTCAAATGTGAGCAGGCACAACAACAAACCTTAATTTGACCCCCTAAACCTGCTCCAAAACTCACAAAATTTGGAACGCACATCAGGTCTGGCGAAAAACTCGATAAAATGGAAAAACAAACAACGTCGAACTCTCTAGCACCACGTAGAAACACTAAAACGGCCACTACGCCTGATAGGAATGTTGTAGAGAGATCAAACCAAAACTCAATGTTTTGTCTTATCAAGACCTACAAATCACGTGCTGACACCCCTGACCTAAACCCAACAGGATGTGCACAATTTGCTGTTACATGTGGGATTTTCGACGATTCTTGGCCTCCTACAAACGTTATCTTGTACGAGGTCGTTCATCGTGGCGGCTTCAAACTTAAATAGCTGACTTAGCACACCCTGCTGCACAAAAGTTCTGAACAACTTTGTCATTACTCGTCCGGTTTGGATTTTAGAAGCCCTCAAAGGTCAAGTGTCCAAAAACCCGCGCCAAAACGCTCCCATAGACAATGAATGGGAGGAGAGTCTAATGCCAATTTGACCCTAAATTTGACCACCTAAACATGTTCCAGGACAGACCAAATTCACTAAGCACATCAGGTCTAGCCATTAATTGGATAAAATGGAAAAAGTGACCCCAAAAGTGCCAAAATGTGCTCTCTAGCGCCACCTAGAAACACTAAAACGGCCACTACACCTGATAGGAATGTCGTAGAGAGATCAAACCAAAACTCAATTATTTGTCTTATCAAGCCCTACAAATCACGCGCTGACACCCCTGACCTAAATCCAACAGGAAGTGCACATTTTGCCTTTTAAATGTGTTTTTTTACGATTTTTCAGGCATTTCAAAATATATACATTATTCCTGCACACTTTCAGCTACAGACTCCATTCAAACATCAAAATGTAGCCACAAGTCTCATCTATAGATGTGTGTAATTTGGTCTGGCTATGTTTTATTCTTCTTGATCTGCGGACCCACATGTGCACCTTGTTCCTCTCCCATTCAAATCTCCATACTGTCTGTGCATGCTCTGTCCTCATGCTGCACAGTCGTTAACTACCATGGCAACGACTCTGTGTGTGTGTGTGTGTGTGTGTGTGTGTGTGTGTGTGTGTGTTTGCAGCTGGCTCATTTGTGCTGTCCAGTTATCCTGATTCATTTCATCTGGTCTTAGTGTGCCACCCAGTGGAGAAAACTTGTAATGACTCATGATACCTGGTGAGGAAAAGGTGCCTCAGTTTTCTGTTTCTAGTTCAAGTTTATTGACTGTATTATTATGTTTTTAGATATCTGTGCAGTCTGTCAACTACTTCACTGACAATGCTGTCAAAGTCTAGATCAAACATGAATTACAAGAGCATGACCTACAAACATATCTACAGGTTTCACTGGAAATAAGTTCCTCAACTGTTTGACTCAAAGTGTTGGCAGTTAATTTCAGTTGCTCAGTCTAAATGTCTACACAGAGAGACAGACAGAAACACACACACACACACAGAGAGAGAGAGAGAGAGAGAGAGAGAGAGAGAGAGAGAGAGAGAGAGAGAGAGAGAGAGAGAGAGAGAGAGAGAGAGAGAGAGAGAGAGAGAGAATGTGTGAGTGAGTGTGTGTGTATATTTGTGAGTGTGTGTGTATATTTGTGAGTGTGTGTGTATGTGTGAGTGTGTGTGTATGTGTGAGTGTGTGCCTATATGTGTGAGTTTGTGTTTGTGTGTGTGTGTGTGTGTGTGTGTGTGTGTGTGTGTGTGTGTGTGTGTGTGTGTGTGTGTGTGTATGTGAGTGATCTACTTATTGCAGTGTCCAATAAAAACCCAGGTCTGAAGACATCTAAATGCCCCTAACGGAAACCTTTCTGCTTCGCCACGGTCCGACGTGCGCAAAGGGGTGAGGTCCCGCCCAACGCCAACATATCCGTATTTAAAAGGTTGGCATTCTAATTCAAATTGACCATAGTTATGATATGAACTATTTCTAGCTAATAGTGGCTCATCTTCACCTGCTCACACAATGTTATATTCTGAAGTGACTTTGCTCGTGACTGAGCCAGCGTCAAGCGCGCGCAAGGTGAACTGAGAAGAACGTCAGACAAAAAAATGCCGAAACTGTTGGGGAAACGCAAAATAGATTCAGAGTGCAGAGTTTTCAAATAGCAGTGGACAGATGACTATTTTTTTGTCCAGTGAAACCCACCACGGAGAGCAGTATGCTAGCTTGCAGGGCCAAGTGAGGAGAGACAAGGTGACTAGACTAAAATGTGGATTAGCTGCCCAACAGAGCACATTGCTACGCCAAACTCAGTTCAACCTGGTGTCCGTCCGGGCCAGCTTCAAGGTAGCTAAACTGAAACACTGTGGAAAGCTGTTCAGTGATGGAGAGTTTGTTAAGAAGTGTTGAAGCGCTGCAGTGGAGGAGGTGTGTCTGGACAAGAAAGATGTCCTAAACACGGTGAGCCTGTCCGCAGCTACAGTCACCAGGCAAATTGAAGAAATGGGGGATAATGTACATGCCCAGCTGAAGGAGAAAGCTAAAGATTTTGTGTATTTTTCATTGGCATTGAATGAGAGCAATGACGTGCAGGACACGCACAACTGCTGATATTTATTTGGGGAGTAAGTTCAAACTTTGAAATGACCGAGGAGTTGGCAGAGCTACAAAGTCTCACAGATACTACAACAGTGGAGGATATTGGCCAAGCGATAGAAGAGTTGGATCTAGACTGGTCTAAGCTGCCCAGCATCACAACAGACGGTGCTCCAAATATGACCAGTGCGTCGAGGGGGCTAGTAAGGCGCATGAAAAAGGAAATGGCAGAAAGAGGTCTCACCCTCCCACTAAAAGTCCACTGCCTGATTCAGCAGCAAGCACTCTGCTGCAAAGTTCTGAGGTGGGAATCTGTCATGAAGGTGAGCATACGGCCGTAAACACAGACAGTTCCAAGCCTTTCTCTCTGAGCTAGAATCAGCCCACAGAGACGTGCTTTACCACACTGAAACTGAACTCGCTAGACAGACAGGAGGACAGCGTGGGATTACTCCACCAGGCCAATAGATGGCGCTCTAACGCTTCTGTGGGTCAGACAGATATTTACAACAAGCCCAATGTAGCGTCAGAAATAAATGGCGCTGGCTTTGTCAAGACGTTAAAGCATCGATTCTCTCTTCATTGTTCCACAGGTAAAAACAGATTTAAAACACTTTACTTCATACTCACACAAAGAGGAATAAGTAAGAAACTGTTTTGGTTGGTTTGTGATGATTTGACAATGTATGTAATGTTTTGGTCTGTAGTTTCTTTAAGTTTTTGAGTCACGAATGCACTTTCAGGTTATAGTCTGCCCCCGGTGGGAACGTAACGTTGTAAATGTAATGCAATATATTTCACAGTAAATGGTTTCCCGTTTTGAGTTTATGTTGCTTAAATGTGTTAAGGGGTAAGTAGTGTGTTAAAACGAGTTTAAATGATTTTAAAATGAGTTAAGAGTTAAACTAAAAGCTTTACTGTAGTGAAATTCATATTGTTCAGGCACGGTCGCTATATTGCCAGTCACGTCAGGTAACAGAGTATATAAGGGATTTAACCAGGCGGGGAGTTCCTGTCCTCTGAAAAGAAGCCAATGCGGAAGTAACTTAGAGCTGCATTCTATGAAAAGGCCACCAGGGGGCGACCGTCTCTATACAAGTCAATGGAGAATTCATCAACTTCTCATTTGATTTCTAACCTCAGTAAACGTTTTCAAAATGTGTTTATGGTCTCAATCGCTAGTTTAAAGCCTTCTTCAATGCAGTATGGTGTTCATTTGTGAAATTTTGGCCTCCCTGATTTCATATTTGATGATAAAGCAGGCTACGTGGCTACGTTGTGATTGACAGGTTGATTGACCAATGTCCTTGAGATCCAGCCCTTGCAACGAATCGCAGCCTCCCCGCTCTGCCGTTGGTCCCGCCCATACATCCGTCCATGACTCCGCCTCATACCCATATAAGTAGAATCCGTGTTCATTTTTCCCGGCATGCACCTGAAATTTTCAAGATGGCGCTGCCTACATTCGATACTATTGGCTTCCGAGCAGCAGTTCACAAACCAATGGGTGACGTCACGGATGTTATGTCCATTTCTTATATACAGTCTATGGATTTAACACAGTAACTGTTAAACTGTTTTTTAGAGAGATATTTGAGCACTAATGGGTTTGAGTAATAAGTAATGGGATAAAACCTGATTTATTGTGTTATTTTATTATTTAGTTATTTTGTGTGAACTACACATGCTTTATTTTGCACTTTTCTTATTTTTCTTTTTGCTTTGTTTACTTTTTTATGAACATAATTTAGTGAATCTGATTATTAGTGACATGTATTTTCATAATTTTGACTAATATAACAAAAGGAAGACAGAGTGAACAACTTTTTGATTTGTCAGAAATAAATTGCGCTGGCTTTGTCAGGACGTTAAAGCATTGTTTCTCTCTTCATTGATACAGAGTAATTGCTATCCTGTGTATTACATGGACCAGTCCAGATACCCCTAGATCTGGCGCCACGTTAAAGAAATCAGCATATTCCAGAACCCTTTTACTGCCGACATCGACGACACCCTGCCTTCTCTTCAATTTGAACTGGCTGAGTTGCAGACCTGTGATGTGCTGAAAGACGTATTCAGCCCTAACAGTCTCATCGAGTACTATAATGCCCTCCCAAATGAGACCTACCCCAACATAAGAAAGCATGCAATGAAGATGTCCACAGGTTTTGGGAGCACTTTTTCACTCATGAAGCTGATAAAAAATCTGTCAGTCTCTGAGACTGGCTGTAACTGGAATGGAACCTGACATCGATCTTCTCACCAGTCAGAAGCAAGCCCACAGCTCACACTGATATGGTAAGCCTACTGATTGCAATAGCAATGAATATTAAAAAATGTCATTATAGTAATGCTCCCAGCGGGGTTCAAAGGCAGATGATATGAGCGGATCCCCAGCGTAGGGCTTAGGGTCCACAGTGTGGGGTTCCCTAACGGGGCCGGGGTTGCTGGGCTCTGCTGGGGCAGGAGCAGATACAGGAGGTGGTTCAGCAGGCTGAGTGAAAGGGATTTGGGAGAGTTGAACTGAAAGAGCCTAGCTGAGCAGTGATGTTGGGGGGATCCAGAGCGGCTGCTTGTTGGCAGGGCAGGGCAGGGAATCTGGGAGCACAGGGAGACAGGGTCAAAACAAGGCAGGAGACACAGGAGTGAAAAGGGCTGGGGACAAATACATGTGAGACTAGACAACACTGAATACTTGAGATCATGGGTAAGGAGCCTAACAAAGTTACCAAGTGGTGAACTGTAAAGATCTGGCGATGAATGAGTGGAGGGCTGGTGTCTTTGAGCAGTGGGGTGATGAGCAGATGAGCCTCAGGTGTGTGCCCTGCAACACCAGCAGCCTGCGTCTGGGGCCCGCCCCTAGGAAGGCGGGAGAGACACTAGGAGCACACATGGATGTAACACCATCACAGAAAGGAAAGTTGAAATGGCCACCACTGAAAAAAGTTTGGGGACCCCTGCCCTGGAGGGAAAGAAAATATCCTTCTTCCATGACCTGTTGGCCTGCAGTGCTTTGGAGACGGAAAGATTAAATGAAGCTAATCAACACCTCAGGGAAATCAGTGCGGAATACTCAATACTTTTTCCCGCAAAGCTACAGGTGTCCCTGAACGGCATCACGAAAACTTTCCTCTTCCCGACTGACGCTCTGTCTTTTGCGCCCAGTGCGACTCACCAGGACAGATCTGTGGACAACAAAAGAGCCAAGTTTGGACATAAGGCCATGTTTACTGATGACTAGATAGATAGATAGATAGATAGATTTTATTGTCCTTTCCAGGATAATTATTTTTACGTTCCATACAGCCATGAGAATTACACAAACAATTTCACAGGTTACAAGAACACACATCAATACCACAGACGGATCTCTCTGCCAGGCATTTTGTTCCGGAGAGACCGTACATTAGCCATAATGATGGAGGGTAGTGGTGGTTTGAAGGGCTGTCTTCTTAGCCTGGTACAAACTCCTCCCCGCTTCCCTCTCCTCCTCAGTCGGATTTCTGCTGGCAGTACCCTGGATGGCTTGATACTGCGTGGCATGGAGGATCAGAGGTGGAGCAGATCTTCCCGGGTTTAGGTAAGTCCATTGCTGCAGGGCTCTGGCAGTAGCGCCCGACTGTTACCAGCAGTACTCCAGAGTGTGATTAAAATTATCCAGATTGTTTTGTGCAGTGGGATCCACATACTGACAAAAGTACTGACACTGACTAGACTTATTACTGCACTGACAGTGTCCAGTCAATGTCAGTATCAAGTTCAATCATCACTGCCAGACAGAGTTTGGGGATCTCATAATATGCTATCCATCTATTGCTGATTGCAGTAACACCATAACCTTACCTGTGAAACACATGACATCCTACGATGAATTTAAAACTGTCCTGGTGGACACATTCCATCTGGGTCAAGAATTCTCCAGAGTTTAGATTATGGTTTCTCAACACAGGGTTTTTTTGTTTTGGGAAGGGGTACGTAGAAGGGTTTTGGTAAAATGTTCATAATGTAGCATGCAAGTGGGCGAGTGGTTAGTGCATGCCATATATGCAGCCGACCTCGGTTCGAATCCCGATTGGAGGTCCTTTGCTGCATGTCACCCCCCCTCTCTCTCCCATGTTTCCTGTCGATGTACTGATGAATAAAAGCGTCTATGCCAATAAAATCTTTAAAAAAAATGTTCATAATGTCACAAGTTGAAAATAACATTTTGGACAACTTGCATTGCATTGTCATCTATGTTGACAAAACATGTTTACTTCTGTTTCTGTTTCCTTCAGAGGTCATCCAGATTTTTTTGTGAAAGCATTCCTTTGTTGAATCTGCCGTTGGCATTGTTGTTGATGTCCTCCTCCACAAAACTTAAAAGTTCTTTTTTATATGAATAGTGACAAGAGTGACTAAACACGATAAAATTATTATTTTGGACTAATTCTAATGATTTGATCTACTTTAGGCTGTCAAACATGAAATGTTCTCTAATGAAATAAACATAAAAGAATTGGCAGTCTGCCTGTTTATTTTATAATAATTAAACCAACTGGCACACAGATGCACCACTGTATTCACAACCATTAAAGAGAGAATAACAAGAAATTAAAGAGAATGACAGAAATACATACATAAATGTAACCACGTGTACCTTTCCCGAACGTGGGTCAACGGGCCCCCCCCTGGAGCCAGACCTGGTGTTGGGGCTTGATGGCGAGTGCCTGGTGGTACAGCCTGAAGAGGCAACGACTTTTAGTTAGATTTGAATTGTGGAGCTAGGCTTCACAAACTGTGTTTCAAGATTTCTGTGTTCAGGATTTAGTACTTGTATGGAGCCAGGACGCTGACTTTAATATTTGGCATTGAAAAAAGAATTTGGCATTGCAATAAAAACTTTTTGATATATATATTATTACGTGTTTTTCTTCAAATTTCTTTTTCATGTCCATCTTTTTTCAGTGTCTGCCTTTTTACACTGACAGGGTTTTTTTCAGTCTCACTAGTTTTCAGTCTCAATGTTTATTTTTTTAAGTTTCAAGTTACTGGCAGGATTTTGGCGTGTAGGGGAGGGTTTAGGGGGAGTGGCTAGGGAGGCGTGAACGTGCCTCAAGGTTTTAAAAAGCAGCTGAGACAAATGGCGGGCTGCCTGTCACCATTGAGAAAGGACATGGATGGAACCAGTTCGCTGCCTGGAGCTTCTAATCCACCAGTAAGTCTGTTACTTTCTGCTGCTGTTATTAACGTAGGACCTTGGGGTGTTAAAATTTATGTTATGGCTTTATAACGACCGACTCACCGCAACATTACTAGGAAACTACTTTGGTTTAGCTAGCTTAGCTTAGCTAACGTTTGCGCTTGTTCCAGCAGGCCGACAATTTTGGCGGGGAGGGTTAGCAGAACAGAGGAAAAGTGAATTGCATAGTTTCCTTTGAAGGTAACCCTAACACCCCTGTCTTCAGCACATTCTCAGACATCTGACAATACAGTAGGGCTAGGCAATATATTTAAATTATATCGATATCGTGATATGAGACCAGGGTTTCCCACAGCACTTTACAGCTAAGGCAGCCACCTAAGCAACTCACACCCGCCGCCTTAACTAACGTATTAAAAAAAATAAAATAAAATAAAATAAAATAAATAAATCCAACCATCGTCTGCAGCGGGCCGGAACTGCTGTGTCCAACTGTCTGACTGAACACGCCTGTAGCTCTCTGTACCTCCCGCTAGCATAACACAGACAAGCTAACAGTGATATTAAGTTTAAGGAAACAAACACAGACCGTTGGTTAAAACATAAATCTACATCATCTGAGGCAGAACCTGCCTGCAGAATCTCCCGAACAGCTAATGCAAACAGCGCCATGTGACGTCACCATTAACAATGTTAATCCTCAGACAGGTAACTGTGACGTTACTATAGTAACAAGTTTCAGCCTAACCGGCTCAGAGTAGAATGTATGTAGGCTACGGTATGATACACTAACGATTCACATGAAGCATCTAACGATTCAGTGCGATATGATTTATCTTCCTACCGCAATTCAATCATGATGCAATCACGATTCAAAAACAATGCAAATCTGTGCAAATTTGACTCAACTTTATTGTTCCTTCAAGAACATAACCAGGGACTTCCGGCGGTCTTCTACATGGAGCAGACGTAGGTCCCGTCAGCTCCCGACTTTTTCAGTTATTTATGCACTTATTCACTTATAGTTGTCCCAGTTGGTCGTAACACGGTCAAGCAGTCGGTGGTCTCTTCAAACCTGCTAATTTATAGCTTAAGTGGCCAGGGGGAAAAAATACAGAGAGCGAAAGAAAATAGCCCACAGTTAAGCTAACAAGCTAGCTAACGAGGCAAGATGGCTACAGACGGTCAACTCACAGCTGAACTCCTTCGCGAAGAACTCCGACTCTCCCGTGAAGTTATCCTGACCGATTTCAAAGCAGAAATGTCCTCCCTCCACAAGGAGCTGAGGCAAGAAATCGAAGCAATAGGTTCAGAGACGTCTACAAGCCTCCATGGGCTGCGCCACGACATAGAAGAGGAGCTGAATAAACTTCGGCAGGAGCAAGCCGAAGTGGTTACCGAGCAAACGGACATTACACACAGCCTCGCCGACGCTCAAGTTCGCATCCAGCAACTGGTACGCCTCGAAGAGTCAAACGCAAAGGAGCTGAAACGACTGAAGGAGAAATGTTTTGATCTCGAAAGCCGGAGTCGCCGTCAAAATTTAAGGTTCATCGGCATCCCAGAGGGACTTGAAGGCGCTAATCCCTGAAATCCTCGGTGCAGAAAACTTTCCATCCCCGGTGGAGATAGACCGAGCCCACTGCTCACTTGCGCCAAAACCGAAAAAAGGAGCACGACCAAGACCATTCATCGTTCGGCTGCATTATTATGCACAAAAAGAGAAAATCGTGGGTCTCGCGAAAGGCAATAGCCCCCTCACCTACCGGGGCACACCGATACACATCTACCCGGACCTGCCGGCGGAGGTGAGCAAGCTCCGGGCTACTTTCAATGGGATTAAGGCAAAGCTCCGGGAGGCGAAGATCGATTACAGCCTCTACTACCCTGCGGTCCTCGCTCTCAACCTGAATGGTGTCCGTCATACCTTCAACTCCCCGCAAGCAGCCGAAGACTTCTACAAGACGAAAATATCCCCACAGCAGGAGGGATGACCCCTCTCTCCTGGATTTTACCGGCGGCGGCTCGGACTACTACCTGAGACAACCAGCGGCTGAACTTTCACGGGACTGATGGCCTGCAGACTGTTTCTGTTAAATCTTTTCTCTTCGATCTGCAGACGCTCACCTGTCATCTGCCTGGAATAGCCAGCGGTAAGACTGTGTCCTTATCGTCTCACAAGACTGAATCACCATAACGGTACTCTTCTGGCAAAGTTGTCTGTTCAGAGTTTATCCTGATTCATTATCAATAACAGTATTTTAAAATTTAGGTGAGTTTCCACTCCTACTGTGTTTGAATCTACTCTAGTGAAACGTTTTGGGGTAATTATGACTTGGAGGCAAAAAAAAAAAGGAAAAATAAGTGCAAGTTTATACCTAAATTAAAGGGAGCTAAAATTAGTTAGTTCGAGCTGACTTGTTCAGCTTCCCGGTGCAGTAGCGCCATGTTAGAGTTGAAAGTAAAGTGGGTTTTGTACACCTTTCAGTTGGGGAAAGGTACGGGAGGGAGGGGGGGTTTATCTTTGTGTGTGTTATTCGTTAATTGTTACAGCAGTTGCAGGTTTACTTGTGTATTGCTATTGCTATGTTGTTCTGTTTGCAACCAAGGGAGGATGGCTAGCGCAGTTAATACTGGGGAAAGCAGAGTCCAGGTTACCACCTGGAATGCAAAAGGTCTGAACAGTGCTATAAAGAGAAATAGAGTTTTAACACATCTCAAAAAATTAAAGGCGGACATAGTGTTTCTCCAGGAAACCCACTTGAGAAATCAAGACCACGGCCGCTTACATAAGGGCTGGGTGGGCCAAGTTTATCACTCCTCCTTCCAGTTTAAATCTAGAGGAGCCGCAATCTTAATTGGTAAGACAACTCCTTTCATTTGTTCTCATTCTTTGTCTGACAAGCAAGGCAGGTTTGTGGTTGTAGAGGGAAAGCTATACAATGTCCCCCTGGTCTTGGTTTGTACATATGCCCCGAACATTGATGATGCTCAATTTTTTTCATCACTGTGGTCTTCAATTCCAAATTTAAATTCACATCATTTAATTATGGGGGGAGATTTCAATTGAGTCCTAAACCCAAAGCTGGATAGATCATCCCAACTCACCCGGCCTCTCTCTAAGGCGGCAGAAAGCATTAAATCTTTTCTTGGAGATTATGGTGTGGCTGACCCTTGGCGGTTTAGAAATCCAAATACTCGCTGCTTCTCCTTCTTCTCCTATGTCCACCAATCATACTCATGAATCGATTATTTTCTTATCGATCAAAAACTCATGTCACATGTCAAATACTGCGAATATGAGGCAATTGTAATCTCAGACCATGCCCCTCATATATTACAACTGGCTTTTCAGCATAAAGCAGCAGCTGCCACCTGGCGATTTAATAACTTATTGCTAACTGATAATGCTTTTGTTTCATTCATCTCTACTCAGATAGAACAATTTATCTCTTTTAATGATAATGGGGAGGTTTCAAAGGGGACACTATGGGAAGCACTTAAATCCTACATTCGTGGGCAGATAATTTCTTATAGCTCGTCTTGAAATTGAACCCGTCTTCAACGCTTGACTGAGATATCAGAGGAAATACAAAAAATTGATCGTCAGCATGCTGAAATTCCCTCGCCTGATCTTTATAAAAAAAGGATTTCCCTGCAATCGGACTTTGACCTCCTCTCCACTGAGGAATCAGCTAAACTATTACTACAATCTAGACACAGGTTATACGAACAGGGCGAGAAGGCTGGGCGCCTACTGGCTCATCAGATCCGTCGGGCAGCTGCATCCAGATTTATAATGGAAATTAACTCAACTTCAGGTGAATCGCTTACTGACCAACATGAAATAAATAATGTATTCAAATCTTTTTACACAACCCTCTACACCTCAGAGTCTAAAGGTGACCACCATTTAATTGACGACTTTTTAGACAAACTACAAATCCCAACAATAGAAGCAAACCAGAAGGTCATTCTTGAAGAGTCTTTTTCTCTTACTGATTTAATGCTTGCACAAAAAGCATGCAGGGCTCTAAAACTCCCGGCCCTGATGGGTTCACCGCTGAATTTTTAAAAGTTTTTTCCAAATTAATTTCACCTGTGCTACTTGAAGCCTTCAACGAAGCCTTTGCTGCTAAAACTCTTCCACCTACCTTCTACCAAGCATCCATATCTGTTTTATTAAAGGAAGGCAAAGACCCTAAAGAACCAGGATCCTACAGACCCATTAGTCTCTTAAACGTGGACACCAAATTACTGGCCAAGATGCTGGCCACTCGACTAGAAGGGGTCCTTCCAGCAATCATATCACCAGATCAGACTGGGTTTATTAAAAATCGCTTTTTATTCTCGAACATCCGCAGGCTCTACAA
This sequence comes from Scomber japonicus, assembly GCF_027409825.1. Taxonomy (NCBI): domain Eukaryota; kingdom Metazoa; phylum Chordata; class Actinopteri; order Scombriformes; family Scombridae; genus Scomber; species Scomber japonicus. The sequence goes on along the minus strand of NC_070586.1, from coordinate 39,638,811 downwards.
TGTCCTCTATTCCCCCGGCCCGGCCCCTCAGCGTCCAGAGGTTCTTCTTTCTATGGATGCTGAGAAGGCCTTCGACCGGGTCGAGTGGGATTTCTTCTTCACTGTTCTTAAAAGGTTTGGCTTCGGAGATAAATTTATAACCTGGGTGAAACTCCTGTATCAATGTCCCCTTGCTTCTGTGTTAACCAATTTGTTTAGGTCCCACTATTTCCCACTGTGTCGGGGAACAAGGCAGGGTTGCCCCTTATCCCCACTTCTATTTGCCCTCTCTATCGAGCCCCTAGCCATTGCCCTGCGTTCCCTTGAGAATTATGAGGGGATTCATAGAGGAGGGATTGAAAATAGAGTGTCCTTATACGCAGACGACTTGCTTTTATATGTAACAAATCCACATAGTTCCCTTCCAAACATTATGTCTATTTTAAAGGAATATGGTGAGGTCTCCGGCTATAAATTAAATTACTCTAAGAGTGAGCTTTTCCCAATTAATAAGCCTGCACAGAGTCTCTCGTATTCTCACTTTCCTTTCAAAATAACAACAAATTCGTTTAGACATCTGGGTGTGGTGGTGACAAGGAGAATTGCTGGTCTGTTTGCTGCAAACTTTAAACCACTACTTGAACGCACAATTCATGATCTGGAAAGGTGGTCCCATCTTCACATCACTCTGGCAGGCAGAACCAACGCTATTAAAATGAATGTCCTTCCAAAATTTCTGTTTCTATTTCAAACTATTCTAATAGTTATACGTAGGTCCTTTTTCACAACCCTTGACAAAATAATTTCTAGTTTCATCTGGAACAAGAAAAGATCTAGAATTAGGAATGCTTTTTTACAGCGGCCAAAACCAGATGGAAGGATGGGACTACCTAATTTGCAGCTTTATTATTGGACATGTAATATTCGTGCTCTCTCATTTTGGGTTCAGTTTGATAAGCAGGATGAGAACCCTCTTTGGGTACAGATGGAACATAGTTCCTGTGGTTTAACATCTTTGAATGCCCTTTTGTTCTCTCCAATGCCTTTATCACTACACTATGTTAAAAATAACCCAATTGTAACCCAATCCCTGAAAATTTGGTCTGGTATGAGAAAGCAGTTTGGATGGCACAGTGGCTCCCTACTTGCTCCCGTTTACCCAAACCACCTTTTCTCCCCGTCTGTTATGGATGAATCTTTTGATGTTTGGAAACGCAACGGCATATTTAACATGAAGGCTCTATTTATAGATAAAACATTCCCCACATTTGGAAAATTGCAGAGAAAATTTAACCTACTGCAATCACACCTTTTCAAATTCTTTCAAATTCGTAATTATGTTAAAACAAATACACTGTCTTATCCCTATCTGTCAGAGGAGTCCACTGTGGAAACCTTGTTCTCTTTCAAACCCTCAAAGAGAGGTGCTATTTCCTTCTTTTATCTATCCTATCACTAGACCTTATAAAATCCGCGTGGGAGGGTGATCTGGGGGTTACCTTAACAACTGAGCAATGGAAAAAAGCTCAAGAGGGGGTGCACACAGCCTCGATCTGTGCCCGACATGGCCTCATCCAATTCAAAATACTATATCGCCTTCACTTTTCTAAGGTGAGGCTCTCGAAAATGTTCCCAAATGTGGACCCTCTATGTGATAGATGTGGGCTCTCACCCGGTTCTCTAGCACTCTCTTTCTGGCTCTGTCCTTACTTACACACCTATTGGAGCTCGATTTTCAGAACATTATCAGAAGTTTTTAAAATGGTGGTTCAACTAGATCCAGTAACAGCCATTTTTGGAGTATTGAGAGATAACAATAAAAATCTCTCCAGTACAAATCTGAAAATTACAAAATTTGTTACTTTACTGGCACGGAGACTGATCCTCCTTAATTGGAAAAACCCTCAGCCACCGAGCTGGACTCAGTGGCTGAGGGAAATCCTACATCTCCTTAAACTTGAGAAGTTGATATACATGGTACAGGACTCCTCAGACAATTTTAACAAAACTTGGAAGCCATTCAGCAACTACATTAAAAACAGGCTTTAATTCCATTCTTTTCCTGATAGCCTCTGGATGTAGTGGACCTCTGCTACTGCACACTATGTATATGCTTGCCACATAGCTCATCATCACGTACTAATCTTTTTGTTTTCATGTAGCTGCTGTAAATGTTAGTTTGTTTTTTCTTTCTGCTTTGTTTATTGTTGTTTTTTCTTATTGTTACTGTCTATCTTCTTTTTTTCATGTATAGTCCCTTTATGTTGTGTTGTTAATTTTCCTTGATGAAAAGAAAACCCAATAAAAATATTAAAGAAAAAAGAAAAAAGAAAAAAAAGAACATAACCAGTACCATACTTCTCATTATTAAGAGGCTTATAACAAATGAAGACACATCTCTTAAATTAGGCTACTTAAGCATTGAGGAGGTGTTTGTCTACATAAATAAGTTGGCCTATTCACAAAAAGGCACATAGGCCTAACGGTAGTGGAGCTCAGCCTACAAAGCTGTCAGGAGTCAGGACATGTCATTAACAATTTAGACTAAACAGATGAATAGTCAGGAGCAGCAGCACTGCCACAGCAGTGGAGCCAGCCAGTGGATTATTTGTTACACAAAACAGCCTTTCCTGTCACAAAACAGGTCTGTCATAACTACCGGCCTTTATGTTGATATTCAGTGACTAGTGATGCGTACTAGTGGTGAACAGTGTTGGGCACGTTACTTAGTAATTAATTATAGTTACTCAATACATTTCCCAAAAAGTAACTGAGTTAGTAACTGAGTTACATCAATGTCAAAGTAATTAATTACCAGGAAAAGTAACTATTAAATTACTTTTTAAGAAAATGTTCAAATATGTCAAACTACTTGGCTTCCCCAATCAACAATAACTGGCCCAAAACACATTCAAAATTACATTATGCTTAAGAAATGTACTAAAAAGAACTCTATAACATAATTGTACATGTAGCAGATGTGCAGCAATTGAACTGTATTCCTCAAAAAGCAACAACAATATAAACTTTTCTTAATATAACAATGAAAATTTGTACTGGAAATGAATAAATGAATAAAAAGGTCCAGTGAAGGGAGGAGTGTGATTGGTCTAATAAGCAGCAACAAAGAGCTATCAGGACACTTTGCTCTCACACGCGCTGCATTGATAGTCACATAAACATACAAAATCTGAGCATGAGAAGGAGCTGTGTCACTGAAAAGGAATAAAATCATGCTCTCAAACTGAAAATCTACGCTCTTGAAAAAAGATAGGATAATTCTTCCATAAAGGTCTAGATCAAACACAAATTACAAGAACATGACCTACAAACATATCTACAGGTTTCACTGGAAATAAGTTCCGCCCGACGTGTGCAAGGGTGCGAGGTCCTGCCCAACACTGCTTGCAGCTTTAATTTAGATATTATTTTTTGGAGGGTAGCATTCTTGTAAGCTCTTTGAAAGATGTTCAGAATTTCTTCCCTCCCTGAGGTAGCATCTGTTGGGATTTTTTTGTTCACAAAGTCTCTGATTTGTAAATACCTAAAGTGATCCTGATTTTGTAGGCCAAATTTTCCTTAAGGTCCTGGAAGCTCAGAACTGTATCCTTTTCTAGGAGTGTGCAGTATGCCGAAGCCCATTCCCTATCCAATTTTTACACCTTGTATCATACTTATTGGATATAAAATCTGGATCATAAGCAAACCATTGAAACATTTCAGTCTTTTTTCTCAATTGATACATTTTCATTATTTCATTCCATGTTTTTAGGGAGCCCATTATCCAAGGATTATTAGGGTCCAAAAGGTGATTAGTTGATGAGGGGTCACCAACCAATGTATTGACTGGCAATCGCATCTCTTTCCATCTTGATCTATAATTTGGTATACACCGTCCAACTAGTGGCCGAATTTGAGCTGCTTTATAGTAATTTCTCAGACAGGGGAGAGCCAGTCCACCTTTTTCCTTTGGTAATAGTAGACTTTTGTATTTTATCTGTGGCTCTTTCCCCACCCATATAAATCTGGAGAGGATTTTATCCCACTCCAAGAAATACTGTTCTGGTTTCTCAATTAGTACTGAGTGAAATAAGTATAAAAGCCGAGGTAAAATGTTCATTTTTACTGAATCTATACGAGAACTAAAATTAAGTTATGGGATTAGGCTCCATCTGTTTATTTACTATTATTTCTTTTTTGAGGGGGCCATGGTTAATTTCTTCCAGTGTAGATATGTCTAAAGGTAGAAGGTATTTTACAGAATTTTGATCCCAATTCAGATGGTATCCAGAGCGAAGAGATTGGGGTCTAGCCACCTCCGGACAATATTTGTTACAGCCTGTGAACGAGCAATATGCTGACATATATTGGGGTCTTTTACAACCAGAGACGACGGAGCAACGTGGCATACTCTCTGCCTACCTTGGGTGGAAACCCTGGATAGCCCTCCTCGAACCTTACATCTCCCCTCCGGACTCTCCTCATGTCACTTTGTTTTATGACAGATTACAAACAGAGTGGTATCAGGAAATGTTCCAAGATCAATTAGAAGGGCATAAGTGGACAATTGACACACAGAATATTTATGTCGCACCCGAAGGAGTGGCGGCTGCTGTTAATCTAACCTCTGACCAAGCCTTATGGTATATGATGTCAGAAGAAGCAGCCCCACATGTTTCATTGGCCCTACATCCTCAACATCAGGCAAAGGAATTGGGGGCAATAGTAAAACGGGCGCTGGCACAAACAGATTGGATAAATACCACCATTTCTCAAATTCAATATTCTGCGGCGGCTAAGACGTATCGCATTAACGTCAAAGCCACCGACATAGCCCTAATGGAACATGCACAAATTACCCGCCAACATGGCAGGGAAAAAACTGATCATCCTCAGGCGACAGACATGATAGAATCTCTCCCCCAACATTTATGGGCACAGAACCCCACAGACGTTGGCAAAGTGAATTGCCCCCCAGTTACATTTAAAGTGCAATCTGGCAAACCATTATGGGTTAGGCAGTATCCACATAAACCTCAAGCCGAAGCAGGCGTAAATGATACTATCGAAGGACTTCTGGCCCGAGGAGTGTTAGAACCCTCGTCCTCACCCTGGAACACCCCTATATTGCCCGTAGAAAAGAAAGGAACAGGCAAATATCGTATGGCACATGATTTAAGAGCCATAAATGGCATACTAACCACTCCCACGGTCCCTGTACCTAATCCATATGTGGCACTGGCAAATTTAGATCCATCACACAGTTGGTTTACGTGCATAGACTTAGCGAATGCATTTTTCTGTCTACCCTTAGCTGAAGAATGTAGGGACATTTTCTCATTTTCGTACCATGGTCATCAGCTTCGGTACACACGTCTGCCACAGGGATTCGCTTTATCCCCAGGCATCTTTAACCAGACCTTGAAACAATTTCTCACCAGATGTCCATTACCAGATAATGTCACCCTGGTGCAGTATGTAGACGACTTGCTATTAGCAGCACCGACTGCCACCTCCTGTCTGGAAGCCATACGCATGGTACTCCAGCATCTGGCTGACACAGGATTTAAAGTGAGTAAAACTAAATTACAGGTGGCACGCAAACAAGTCTCATTTTTGGGACGAATGATTTCACAAAAGGGGGCAAGTATGTCTCCCCAACATAGAGCGGCCATTTTACATCACCCTCGGCCGATTAAAGTCAAAGACATGTTATCCTTTCTGGGTTTGACCGGGTATAGCAGAAATTACATCGCTAACTATACTGGTCTGGCTAAACCATTACGGGACTTAGTTAACAGCAAAGGCATGCGTAATTTGAATGCCAGCCTGGAATGGACACAGGTTGCTGAAGAAGTTTTCATTGCACTTAAACAAGCTTTAGCAACAGCAGCTGAATTAGCGATCCCTGATTACAGCTTACCTTTCTATTTGGATGTCTCTGGAACAGAACACTGCGTTAACGGCATTCTGTTCCAGAGAAAAGGGGGAGAGAGAGTAGTGCTAATGTACATCAGTGTGATGCTAGATAATTTGGAAAAAAGACACCCACAGTGCACACAACACGCAGCGGTAGTAGCAAAGCTAATACAGAAAACGGCACATATAGTTATGGGACATCAATTACAGGTGCTGACAACACATAGCGTGGTGGTATATGTGAACTCACAAACGTTCACACGCACACCACTGAGACAAAGAAGATTGAGCAAGATCCTAGAAGCACCAAACATTTCCTTCACACACGAGGGAATAAACATGGCAGACCAAGTGGGCATGGGAGAGCCACATGAATGCGTTGAACAAGTACATAAGGATGTAAAAATCCGACCTGACCTGAAAGCGGAACCCATACACGGAGCAAGGAAGCTATACACGGACGGGTGCTGCTTTCGACATAATCAAGAGGGACTTAAGGCAGCATATGCAGTAGTGGAAGACGTACAGGGAGACATGATAACCAGGAAGGCAGAAAGACTGGAGGGGCAGCAGTCAGCACAAAGAGCAGAAGTAATAGCTGTGGTTGAGGCTCTTAAATTAGGACAAGGACAGGAGGTGAACATTTTTACGGATTCTGCATACGCAGCAGGAGCAGTTCATGTGGAGTTAGGACAGTGGATGAGAACAGGATTTTTGACAGCTACAAACAAACCTATAAAACACGAGACAGAGATGAGAGAATTAGCCGAAGCACTCTTGCTCCCCACAAGAGTAGCAGTCATAAAGTGCAAGGGACATGACACCAGTAGCGCACCAACAGCTAAAGGGAATAGTGCCGCAGACAAAGCAGCAAAACAGGCAGCGGGATATGAAGAAAAATCAGTAATGATGTGTTCAGAGTCTGAATTTGAACCCGACTCTGAATCCGATATAACTGGACTAATACAGTTACAGGCACAGGCGTCCCCACAGGAGAAAACCCTGTGGAAAGCCAGAGGAGCTGTAGAGAAAGAGGGACTTTGGAGAGCCCAAGATGGTCGCCTCATCTTACCGCCAGGGTTGAGATTAGATGCGCTGGAGGAAGCACATGGTGTGGGACATGTGGGGGTGGCACAAATGATGCGAAACCTGGAAAACTGGTGGCATCCATATTTGAAAGACATGGCACAGCATTTAGTAAAGACCTGCACAATTTGCACTAAATTCAACACCAGACCGACCATCAGGCCAACACCAGGAAAATACCCCCTAGAAGCAAAGACAGGGAGAGAAATCATCATTGACTATACAGATATGATAAATCCAGTAAGAGGGTATCGGTATGTATTGATGTGTGTGGATGCTTACACAGGGTGGCCAGAAGCCTGGCCTACCAAAAGAGAGGACAGTAAATCAGTGGTGAAGTTTCTGATTAACCAATACATCCCTAGACATGGGTTCCCTGCTAGAGTCCGATCAGATAATGGGACACATTTTAAAAATCAGGATCTACAGGAAGTAGAGAGAATGTTGGGGTTGAAACACAAGTTTGGTACAGTGTATCACCCACAGTCTCAGGGAAAAGTGGAAAGGATGAACCAAACGGTAAAAAACAAATTGGCAAAAATCTGTGCACAGACCAAAATGAATTGGCTAGACGCATTACCACTAGCGCTCCTGTCGATTCGGCGCTCAGTGAATCAGAGTACGGGATTCACACCACATGAGTTGCAGACAGGCAGGGCTTTTCCAGGGCCCCAATCTAAGCTATCGGGAACACTAAATGATGACCAACAGCTAACCACTAAAGCATATTTCCATGAACTACAGGGTCTCGTTTCAGCTTTTTCCAAACAGGTAGCCAGCAGGAGCGAAGGAGAAGCCACCACCACGTCACCAGAGACAGGGTGGGTCCTGCTGAGAGTCATCAAACGCAAGTGGTCTGAACCTAGGTGGACAGGTCCATACAAGGTGGTCGAGAGAACGACTCACGCAGTACGGCTGAAGGGAAAAGGTGACACCTGGTTCCATTGGAGCCAGTGCGCAGTGGCAGAGGAGCCACAACGGTCCCTAACAGAGATCCACGGGTCTCTACAAGCTGAAAGCACTGGGCTGGCTAGCCCAGAAGAAAAGCCCACTAACCAAGGGGCAGAATAATCCCCTAGTGGCAATTTGGGAATAGGGTAGTCTACCCCTGTTCCTGAAGAAAGAAGACGTCAGAAGGGAGGAGGTGAAATAAGCGCTCCTCTCCTGCATGTAGCGTGCCAAGCTACCAACCACAGAAGGGAGGAGGTGAAATAAGTGCTCCTCTCCTGCATGTAGCGTGCCAAGCTACCAACCACAGAAGGGAGGAGGTGAAATAAGCGCTCCTCTCCTGTATGTAGCGTGCCAAGCTACCAACTAAAGGAGAAGAATAGAACATAAGTTTTGTTTTGTTTTGTTTTGTTTTTCTTTTGGTGACATGAGTCCAACCCAATTAAGTGTGTTTATTTTAGGTTGGGTAATTGTGATGATTGTGTTCGAGTGGGCGTTAAGCAGATTGATTATCACAGGACACACAAGATTGTAAATTAATAACACCATATACACGGGAAGAAAATCTTAATAACTTGTCGCTAATTGCCACAGAGTTGGGTGAACAGACCACGATAGGAAGGTGAAAAGCCCCTCTAAGGGTAACCCCACTTAGAGTAACAAGAAGAATAGGATCTGTACACCAAGAAGGTCTAGCTTGCTAACATAATAAAAAACATTAAAAGGCAACAAAAATGCCACTATACGGAAATCATAGGCTTCTAGTAGGGCTAGGTGCATTAGCCCTTTTGATAGGGACCATTGTTTTTTGGGTATGTGAATCCATTGACCAACCAGCACCGACCATGGTCCCCCGTGCCCGCCGAGCCGAACCTCAGAAAGATAAGTGTCTCCAGCAATATGGAGGATTCGAATTAAACTACACCAAAGGATCTACCACGTCGTTTAAATTTGACCTGTGCGATGTTATTCCGTGCGGAAGGAGTAAGTCCTCCTGGAGAGGATATGACGTGTACCTGTGTGGATTGGGATGGCCAGGAAATCAGAGATGGTGTCCCTCATGGGGACACGTCTGGCAAGCAACAAATAGAGATTTTAACCCCGTGACTAGAACGGCGGATGGAAAGTTGAAAACAGCAGGACACTTTGCCATACAAAGAGATTACAGTACCATTTCAAACCCGGTAACTCTCTCCATGATTGAGCTACAACAAAATCCGTATAGTGCTAGACCCTCAGGGGGATGTTGGGACCCTAAAGAAAAATCCTTTTACGTCCTGCTGGGAGTCGATGTGTCTGGAAAAGATCCCATGGCATTATTAAAAGTAAATCTAATTGAAATCCCTGCACCTCCTTCAGGAAATAGCACTGAAGGAAACAAAACTGAATCCACAGACCAGACCCCACCTATGTCGCCCGAAGTAACCACCTTAGACTATTCCCAATTACAACCGTCAGAAGTAATTCAGATGGCCACGGGATACGCTGACGACAATCTTTGGCTGAACTGGGTAGCCCGATCAGCCAAAGAACAAAAAATGGGAGATTGTGTAGCTTGTGCGTCAGCTAGACCTCACTTAGTCACCGTGCCAGCCCCATTGTTTCCCGACGAGGACCCCACGGGGTACAATTGCATGGTGAGACTAACCAAAGGCCGATCCCAGAATTGCACCACCCTCGCTAGTTTGTTTCCACCCATTAGGAATGATACCATTACAGGACCATTCACCCCAGATAAAGCCAATGGAAGTTATGTATGTTTTAACTTCACCACGGCCCGTTGTGGTTCCAACCACAATCCAGCCACTCGCAATATTTCGATTGGAAATCTTGACCCCTCATGGTGTAACATCACCAAACCCGGAGAAGACTTAGGAACATGGGCCAGAGCAGGGCTATATTATTATTGCGGACGACGCAGGTTACTCATGAGAATTAAACCCCATATGTATGGTACTTGCGCCATGGTCCGCCTCAGGACTCCCCTTATGTTGATAGGAAATAGACTGACCACCGCTCAAGATTCTAGAGAAAGTAATGCGGCCCTTACCCATCACCGCCGCCGTCATGTCTTAGCCAAACGTTCCGCGTCAGGATTTGACCTGTCTGTTAATTCACCCACCTACCTGGATGCAATAGGTGTCCCAAGAGGAGTACCAAACGAATTTAAATTAGCTGATCAAGTGGCCTCCGGATTTGAGAATATACCCATAGTCTCCGCTGTTTCCCGTTACTCCTAACAAGAACGTTGACCGTATCAATTATGTACATTACAATGTATTGCGTCTGGCCAACCTTACAAGAGATGCAATCGAGGGTCTTGCGGACCAATTAGCGCCCACATCTCTCATGGCGGTTCAGAACAGGATGGCCCTAGACATGCTCCTAGCGGAAAAAGGGGGTGTTTGTGCGATGTTTGGCGATATGTGCTGTACATTTATACCCAACAACACGGCTCCGGACGGCTCGGTTACTAAGGCACTAGAAGGCCTAAGGACCCTCTCCAAAACGATGCATGATCATTCTGGGATTAACAACCCATTGGAGGATTGGATGGCGGGCATGTTTGGTCAATGGAAGGGTGTCATTATGTCATCATTAATTTCAATTACCATTTTTATCGCAATTTTGGTAACATGTGGATGTTGTTGTATTCCTTGCCTCCGGTCACTGTCTTTGCGACTGATTACTACCGCAATTGAAGGTAGAGAAGCACAAATGATGCCGTTGTTGGAGTCGCACCGGCAGGGGGCGGAGGATGAGGACCCAGAGTGGACTCAAATGATGTCAATTGATCTCTAAAGAGAGATCAAAAGGGGGAATTGAAGGGTTGCTATGTTATGCATAAATATTAATCCATTATACACACAGAACTCTTATATAATCTTTGAATAAGCATTGAAGAAATGTATATTAAAATGTCAGTGGAGAAGAAGTCTCAGCTTTGTAGACAGGGTGCAGAGCTGTGTCGCCATAGATAACAATAGAAGGAAGTGTAGAAAAGTTGCCAAGGTGGGGAGAGACCAAAGGAGGGGGGCGACACAGCTGTTAGATATATTAAATATATGTAAAACAGGATGTGCAGATCTTAAAATAAGCAGCAGAATAATGCAATACTTTTAAGGAGTAAAGCAACCGAAATAGGTAAAAGTTTAAACAGCAAAATATCTCCTAATAAGGGAAAGGGAAGTGTAGAAATTAGGATGATACAAAAGGAGAAGCAAAAGGGAAAGAGAGCAGATCTCTCTGGGTGAAGTGCTTGAATACTTTTATTCAATGTAAGAGTGATCTCCGCTTTTTGCAAACAGCGTTAAATAAAAGAGGTGATTTGAACCAACTCTTGTTTTCAGAGGTGCTCTCTTCTGCATCAACCAACTCGGGAAAAGCAAAACCATCAGCTTTAACAGCCACTGCACATTGAGTGCTTTGGAAAGCATTACCGCAGCACTCGACAGTAAAGGCAAGGCAATGCCTTATATAGCGCATGTCATACATGCAATGGCAACTCAATGTGCTTTACATAAAACAGAAAAACATGTAATTTGAGAAACATTAAAACATATAATTAACCCCACCAAGCACCCCCATAATAAAAACAAAGTACAGAAAAATAGAAAGAGAGAAATAAAATGCTAGAATAGAGCATTAAATATAAGATTGCAGCATAAAATAATACATTTGATGAGTTGTGTTGAGTGACTGTACTGTTCTGTTAATCTGTACACTCACCACCAAGTTATTCAAAATAATACAACAAAGAAAATGAACATAAATTACAATTGACATTATTATAATTAGTAGTAACCCTCTGTTTTTTTTCTATATCTGTGTTTCAGTGATGTTCACTTGTCACTTTGGTACCTCAAAAGTGTTAAATAAAACAGATATGTACTGATTTTCAAAATATTCTTGATGTTTTTGATGTTTATTGATTTAAAAAAAATATGCAGTTGAAGATTATGGCCAAGCAAGTCAGTCAAGTTGACAGCCAAGGAAGTGAGCTTTCAAATGCTTTTCATCTCATGTTTTTATCTGCTATAGAGCCTGAGAAATTAAGGTTTTAGTAGGCGTTGCCAAATTTTGAATATTGTTCTGAAAAACCTCAGGTTTTGAGAGGGGGCTTACAGAAAAGTACTTAGGCATAAAAAGGCCTAGTATGGTTTTAGGCCTAAATGGGTTAAGGGACTACTGACAATTATGTTGATCAGGGCATATATCTTGGCTTTAGGGGCCCGCTTACCTCCCAGGGAAAAAAAAGTTCAGGCTCAGGATTTTTTTCCACTATCATCCCTGAACTGTATATCAAGCAACTCATTTATATCTAGGGCAGAGACATAAAGAGAGTTGGCCTCAACAACTAGGACAAAGAAGATAATGAACATATAGGCCTACTGCACAACCCAAACATTTTCATTAGATTTAGCAATCATGGAGCCTGAAATGATCATGTTGTTGTATCAGTAAAGAAACCTAATCAAGTCGCTCAAAAGATCCTACACATAAATGTAAGCTAACATTCTGTAGATGGCTTAGCTGGCTAACGTTATTTCTATGCTACCCGTACTTATTACTAGATCTTATTTTGAAACTTATGTTTGAGAAAATCTAACTAGCGAATGTTATATTAACCCGGATGTTGACAGCCATGGGAAGGGGGCCGGTGTTGATGATGAAAGTTACAGTTCAGCAAGAAAGGCGACGAAGAAGAAGAAGAAGCGGGCATTCCAGTCTGCGTAAACAAGAACCCCCACCACACAAGAACGCCCATTTTGTGTCTGCAGTGGGATGATATTGGTGAAAGTGGATCTAAGGGACACCATGTGCCACACTGATCCCTCAAGTACTCCTTAGCCACCAAGGGAACATGCTAGTCTTCAAGACTAAAGTGGAAAGTTTGTGATCATAATCTATGATGAGCTTCCATATGTAGGCCATGTCCTTCAAGTTGTAGGAGACGAAGTCCAAGTTAGCTCCATGTGGCAGATGGGTGAGAAAAACCTATTAATGTGGCCACAAACTCTGGATATTATTTTCTATTACTAGAAGGATGTCCATGCTGTCATTGCAGAACGTGAGCCAGCAACCTTACGCTACTCCAAGTTGAGCAGCCAAGATTGGGCAAAGTTTAGAAATGCCTGGGGTTAAATGAGCAGTTAACACCATGTGCGCGGCGGAGTTTAGCTCAGTGGGAAGAGCACCCGCCACATGTGTTGAGGCTACAGTCCTAGCTGCAGGCGACCCCGGTTCGAATCCCGCACTGAGCAGTCCTATCCTGCGTGGTTGGTTGACAGCTTTGATCCACAAAACATCCGAGAGCAGAGCAGAGATTCGTGAGCACAAGTTCCCTGAGCGCGAGAGGAAGAACTCGAGTTTGAGTGCAGGAAATCTGTGCGAGCAGCGTTGTAACCGAGTGAAAGGACACAGTGCGAGCATGCACAGAGCAACTTTGAGTGCAAGAGCAGAGTTTTGAGAGAAAATATCACAAAATCTGAGCATGAAATCAATAAATACTACTCTCAAATCCATTTAATATGCTCTTGAATTAAGATAGGGAATAAACTCCATATTGATCTTGCATTTTGCCAGATTCAGTCAAGTTGTCACCAGGTTGTCACTGAAGATCTGCACCGTTGAGCCACAAAGATCTGCGTGTAAGCAGAGTGCTTTTGGCCAATCCATGCGCTTCATTTTCACCCAACCACCCCGCCCCGCCTAGCTTCGTGCCTCAAAACAGTTCAGTGCTGCAAGCAAGCCAGTCAGATAGCCGGTCCCCTTTCGCCCGTTGAGCTGATAACATTGAAACAGTAAAAGGGTCAAAGACGAATAAGGATTTAAAAAATGGAAAAAAATGAAATTGGCTAAAAATACCCGTAACAGTTCAAACATAACCCATAACAGTGACATAAACATAACAGTTCAAAATCCACATAGCATTGACAGGGTAATAATTCAACTCAAAAAGTTTGAAAAAGCAATAGGAGCTAAACTTAACATAGAGAAAACTAAAATAACACAACACAAGAATAACACAGTCAATAAAAACACATGAGGCTTCACAGAACTGGTAGGGTCATGAAAAATTTTAGGGATTTTTGTTGGCGGGACAGGCATAGATGATAGGGACAGCAATTGGAATAGTGTGTTAAGGAAAGTTAGGGATTGATTGAATTTAAGGAGGGCACGTGGACTGAGTCTGAGAGGAAAGGTAATTGTGATCAATGCTTCAGTATTGTCTCAAATTACACATGTCTATGGGAAGCTGTGAGCTGCCAGATTGGGCACTCTAAAAGCACTATCTAGTGCAATCTCCTCCTTATGGAGGGGAAAGGGAAATTCGATTGCTCACAAGGTGTTAATTGCTAAGATACGGGAGGGGGGGTTAGGACTAATTGACATTGGTGCAAAAAGAGACGCACTATGGATTAAATTGATTAGACAGTTTTTGGATTCGACCTGGCAGTACCCCTGGGAGGACTTGCTGGCGTGCTGCTTGGTTGAGTATGGAGAGGGAGATGTGTACGATTTGTGCACTCTCCCCCCCACAAGAGCCTACAGTGTCCTACCAGGAGATACAGTAGTAGCCACTTCAAAATTCCCATCCAAGCTGAAAGCCAGCTGAATGGCAGCCGACTCCCAGCCAAGTTCCAGCTGAGTTCCAGCAGCTGGAGCGACCCCCTCCTTCTCCTGGGCGTGTCTATCTTTTCCTGTACACCCGCCTATTCATTGTAATACAGGGTTTGACCAGGAGATAGCGCTTCTGTCACAAAATAGCCCACATTCTGATGTTTAAAGAATTTTTACTGACCAGTCATCTGAAATTCATCGAATCAAATCAAAAATTATATGAAAAAGATAAATATAAGTCAGACAAATTGAGTTTAAATTCAGATTTGTTATTATTATTATTACAGTAACTAAGTTAATTAACTATTGGTGTAAAACTGAAAACTCAACCACACATATGTGCTTGACATAGTGGGGGGGCACTACACACATCTACAACTACACCCCTCACTGACTTAGAAAATATGTAAAACTGAAAACTCAACCACACATACAGTAGCATATGTGCTGGATATAGTTTTGATCTTGATTTTCAGTGGGGGAGGTGTCCAGTTCGAAGGTGATGGGTTGAGGGGGATGGTTGCAGGGCTGTCCTATTGTCTTTTAAAGCGAAGCCCCCCCCCCCGTCCCCCGCTGGCCCGCACTCACATTACCTCAAAACCCAAGTGTACTCAAGCACGGTTGCCTCCGACACATACGTTGCGCAAAAACATAACGCGTGCTGCGCCGGTAACACACAACACAGCCGATCAATTAACACAACGCACTATGATTAAAAAGTACAAGCATATTCATGCCTGAGTCATGCAGTACTACAGATACTTGTGTAAAAAAGACACTCCAGTGATCATTCACGCTCGCAGCCTCTCCAGTGGAGCAGAACAGACTTAGTTTAACTGAATGACTTAGAAGTCACCAAATGACTTGCTTTAACGAATTTCGTTAGTTTATATAATGCAGATTTGTAAAATATTACTTTTATGAGGGTCACAGTCACAGACTGTAGAAACTTAGCATTTCATAATTGTGGTAGCAGTGGTGCAGCAGATGTAATGAAGTCCACGCAGCACACTGGATGTAACTAATATTAAGCCCATAGCCTATTCAGTATAATGTCCATGGACATAAAGTGAGTTATTTTGCCTTAATAATGATAAAATAATACACAAAAAAATGGTTGGATTGGGAACCCATATATGCATAATGTCTCCTCGTTGCATTTAGTGTTACTTGAAATGACCAGGGCTCAGCTAATGTTGCCTTTTAAAAATCGTTGATTTCCCGGGAAAAATATTAAATATTTTACAAATATTAATTAATATTTATTAATTAAGTGTACAGTGCTCAAGCACACCTCTTCCAACCATACTGGGCCAGGGAAGTGTACCGTACTCAAGCACGGTACACTTGCACTCACACCAGCCAAATAATCCAGACTTTAGGGGGCAAACGTGCTTGGGCACGGTATGATTGCCTAGTGTTAGTGCGCCCTGATTTAATGTAGACACCATAGGCTGTATAAACGAAACCGACCAGTATGAATGAAGCGAGCTCACGGGCGAGCACACGGGGAATAAAAAGACGACAATTTATGAAAAAAGGTCATTCATTTAATTGGATCACTTGCTGGTGACGATTAGCCTGTGGGCGGACTTAAGAGACCACACGTGGGGTAGAAGCTGTTGATTGGCTGAGAAGCTTTCACTCAAAGCTTTCCTCAGGCTGCTTATTGGATGAACAGCTAGAATGAAAACTAACTAATGCTGTATCGGAAATCACTTACTACATACTATGAGCCTGAGTCAAAATGGGTGGTCATGGACCTAAAATCCATTCTCCATTCATCCATCCATCCCTCCCTCCATTCTAACCTGTAATTTTGTTGTACATTCATTGTATAATGACAATAAGGCTCAGTGAACCAGAACCCCAGCTCGTCATTTAAAAATACATTTTATTTTAATACAAATGAAATTGTGTTCACTGCTTGGAGGGAATATTTTCACCAGAAGTTTTTACTGGAAGTGTAAAAAAATAGGTAGACAGATTTTACCAGAGTCCTGGAATTACAGGATAACGGAAACCCAGTATGTGGTTGTCACCGCCCGTTGACATAGCCTAGTACGTATTAAATAGCGCATCCTGCTTTAAATCAGTAGACTGGGTTTGTCTCATGGGCTATTTCTTGGTTTGACAGTGACAGTGATCAGTTATCAGTCAGAGGAATTATTAAGCGTCTGCGAGTGTTCCCTGTGACGGACGGTGTACTGTCAGATGTACGGCAGCTTCAATTGCATCCTTACTTTCTAATGGATTATATTGTACCCTTCATTAGGCTACATTATACAGAAGAATAGAAGTAAATACAAGTAATATTAGTGTATATAATATTTAGCCTAGTATTTTAATCAGGTTTAATCACAGGGTTGTAATGTGATAAATCCAGTTAATTTTTTTAATCGTTGGACAGCCTAGTCTTTTCTATGAGCAGTGGGTCTAAACACACTGCTCCTCCCTGTGGACAAATGAGGCATTGCAGCTGGTTTTCACTCAGGCAGCTTAGGGGCGTTTCCAGTCAGGACCTCATTGACCACGTCATCGCTGGGTGATCACATTACCCCCCTCTGCCCATTATCGGCCAGCCACGGACTGGTCAAGGGCCAGCCAAGGAGCCATCAAGGAAACAGGGGAACTTTGAAATGGCTTCATCTGTATTGCGACCACAGGTATAAGAAAACTATAAGAATTTTATTTTTTGTTAATGCTTTATGGCTTTTCATTTGAGCGTAGTGTTATTATGGCTACAGCTTATTTCTAAATGTTGTTGATTTATCTCTTTATTCAAAAACACGCCTGATCTCGGACGCTAAGCAGGGTCGGACCTGGTTAGTACTTGAATGGGAGACTGCCTGGGAATACCAGGTGCTGTAAGCTTTTTCCTCTCAGCTGTCATGAGCCCACTAGTCTTGAATTGAGCAGTGTGTCCAAACCTTTGACTGGTACTGTACATTACATCCATACATATTCATAGGACTAGAGAGCAAGGAGTATTCCCAATACTGAACAACAGCCGAGAAGTGTCCTGGTATTCTAGTTTTAGATCTTTCTGTATCATTGTATCTTAATGTTTAAAATTTGGCATTTTGATTTTTATATTTTATTTTGCTTTTTGATTGTTTTTTTCTTTCTCCCATCAATGTTAATTCTGTAACTAAATATAATGTCAAATTAAATATCAGCTATAGCCTTACTTAGATGTACTTAGATCAGTTGTGATTTTATGAGTCATCCACACATTGATCTCATCAAGGTAAGGCTATAGCCTTACTTATATGTAGGGGCTGTAGTAGGGCTATAGCAGATACCTCAACCTGAGAGGACGTGCTTGTTCTGAGTGTGTGCACATTAGGTTTGAGCGCACAGACTTTAGATCTGAGCGCGTACAGGACATATTTGAATGCGAGCGAAAGGTTTGTGTCCAAGAAGAAGAAATGTGAGCACAAGCATGTGATTTTTTAGTTCAAGCACACATTTTGAAAGAAAACAGCAGACATCTAGTAGCGAGCACAAAATGTGAGCATGAGGAGAACAAATCTGAGCATGAGAAGGAGCTGTGTCACTGAAAAAGGAATAAAATCATGCTCTCAAACTGAAAATCTATGCTCTTGAATAGATAGGATAATTCTTCCACAGTGAAGACTTAACTCTTCTCCACAAAGCAAAATAAAAGCACAATCATCCGATGCAAAGCAGAGTTCAGAAACAACTTTTTAATCATACATGAGCTTCAAAGCTGATGTCAGATGTTTCGTCCAAATGAGAATCTGATGATGCTTTACATTGCAAAAAAATACAGACATTCGTAAATTCATATTAAATATATAGAGCAGACTTTAATCATATTTGAAATTCTACTTTTTCTATGATTGCACCTAACTCCCATGGTTGCTGGTGACATGAGTTACTTCTGTCGTTAGACTGATCCCTGATTCTTCTTTTTTAATAATTTTTAACAAGAAGTTGCTCCAAGCATTGATTTTGGTATAATCACAGAAAGAAGATGTCGTTTCACTGAGGTTTCAGTTCACAAAATTCGGTGTTATGATTTTAAATATATCATTTTTTTCCTTTTTAAATAAACTGTAATTTATCATTGGATTAATTCAAACATAGTTGCCTCAAATTTTAGCAACCAGCCTCTCTCTGGCTTTACATTCTCTGAGAAGAAAGAAATTACAACAGTCAGTTATTCCTGTTTAATGACAACTCCTTCAAAGTGGGAAGAAGAAAAAGCCCACCACAATAATAATAATAATAATAATCACTGAAAGATATATGACGGCAATAGCTGTGAAAGAAGTAGTGAAACAGTAATAATTACTCTGACAGGACAGATCTCACAAAACTCATGAGAGGAACAATTAAAACCACATGCCAACGAACAGTCAGAGAAACATCCAGGTTTTTTCATCAATGTGAACATTTTTGCGTTTTTTTCATCTTCTCCAAATTCCATAAAAAATACAAGATTAGCTGCAAATCATAAAACATGTACTGTACCAAAGTTAAAACCATAGATTATTGTGATCTGAGAGTCCCTTCTAGTGTCACAGTGATGATAGTGCAGTTATTGTCAGGGAATATGAGCAGACTTCACTTAAATGCTGCTTTACCTTCACTGGAGATGTGTTATCATTATCATTATTATTATACACGGTGTGTGGTATATAGAGGAGCTTCTTGGCAGACTCCACAACATAATGATATGTAAAAAGAACTAAAGAGAGCATTCAGTAGAAAGAGACTGAAAATGTACAGTGCGAAAAACAAGTAGAGAGAGGGAGGCACCATCAGGACAATAACCATGCCATGTACATTCTTCCATGTGTCTCTGACATCACGCCCAATTCAAAATAAAAAGGCTGACAGCTATTTTTTCCACACTTGGCACTTTCACTAAAATCCTCTTTGTTATTGCGAAATAAACCCCCCCACACATGTCAGTCCGCAGTCGCTTCAATATCCAAAATAAATCATTCTTCTTGCCACAGAAAAATAGACTGTATTACATCACCACTGGTAATCAGCTTCATCACAACATGCTCTCTAGACAGGTCTAGTTTGGTATGGTAACAAGGGCCCGCTCTGGTTACATCAGGCCCTTTTTTGGCAGGGAGTGTGTACAACAAACTCAAAGTAACCTGTGGTGTTGTTGACATATCACCTTATATGATATGTTCATTTGCTATAATAAAAGGTAGCTGACCTACTGTATCCATCAGCCATCTAGATACATTCTCAAACGAATAAATATGGAAACATTCCAGGGTTAAAAGTCTCAAAATGTGAGCATTCCCGCTGTGGTGTCGCTGCTTCCTGCAGGCTCGGCTTCCTCCGTCTGTGCGATGTGATCTAAAACACCTCAGTCCCTCCTAGGATAAAGAATTTGAGGCTGAAATACTGAACTACTGGTCCTATGTTCCACAGTGCAGAGAGTTTTGGTCCTCTTCAGGGTTAAATCAGCAGCTCCACTCTCTCTCTTTGAGCCTTAGAGCTCAGACACACAGGTTTGGCTTTTCCTCCTCCTCCTCTTCTCTCCATGACTCTCTCTCTGCTCCTTAATGAAGGTGCTCGTTTCAACAGAGAGTGTCTGTGTTGAAGGAGAGCTGTACCTGCCACACACACACACACACACACACATATATACTGGTTATCTGGTAATCATACAAAGCAAATATGTCTATCTTAGACTTGTCACAATAACTACTTTTATAAGACGATATACTGTCTGTCAAAATAATCCCAATAAACATTATTATTGTCATTTGAAGATCATGTTATTCCACTGATATAATGATAATATAATAGTTTAACAGATTTGAACCATCACCAAACCTCAAACTAACAGCAAAATGAGCAAATATTTACCATAACAAAAATATGACCACAAGCAGAACTTGCTGTGAATAACTACTGGGGTCGTCATATTTTACCATGTTTTACCATGACATGTGAACTAAAATATTAGTTAATGAGAAACCAAATTACCATAGTGTTTTATTTAAGAGTCAGTTCATTCAATGTATTCAATGTCCAGGTTAGATCTGTTACAGTAACTACTACAAAATTATTGAAGATCATTTTATACCACTGCTATAATGATAATATAATAGCATTATAATGCAAGGGGGCGGGGGGGTGGGATTGGAGAGTGGGTGCTACACTTCAGTAAAACACAGACTGCCATTATGGTTGGGGTTTACAGTTATTTGTACCTGTACCTGTGTGTTAGATTGTGTTTCATTGATGGTCTCTTCCTAGTCCTCCTGTTCTTCTTCTCTATCTGACACTGACTGTTAAATATAAATATAAAGTCCACCTCACCCTTTCCTCTTCGAAGCTGATGAGTCCTTCATCATCGTCACTCTCCAGCTCCTCTGCAGGCTCACTGATCAGAGCGTTGAGCTCCGTGTTGGCGTGCCGAGACTTCAGCAGGTTGAGGATGCGCTGCAGGGGCGACTGTCCACCTCCGGGGGGCGACACCTCCTGCTGCTCCAGGTTGTCACTTTGCTTCTTGGCAAAGTTGACAAACACCTGGAGGGAAGAAGAAAAAGGAAGAAGGAAGAAGAAAACAAACAAGATGATTTCACTCATTCCATCTATCTTCCATCATGCAGCTGAGTGTTTCATGTTGACTCACATTGTCCAGAGTGGTCTGACTGACAGAGTAGTCCTCTATACCCAGAACCTCCACCACCTGCTCCATCTTACTAAAGATCTGAGCCAGGGAGATCCGCTCAGACTTCAGCTGGTACTGGACCTTGGTGTGGTGACGCTCCTGGAAATATAAAAGCAGACTGTTTCACATCGAAAACTAGCTGAAAACAGGCCAACCCAAGTTCTGGAAGCACCAAATAACTGAAATACCAACATAGTTTGCAGCTTTATTTTTCAGTAAAGTAAATGAATTACATGTTTGAGATTATCTCTATTAAAAATAATCTAAAGGAAATCAAGATTTTCCCAACGCGTGCTTGTGGAGATTTAGTTCAACTTTATTTTAGCAACAAGTCTCACTTTGATCAAAACCTCCTTAATAAGACACATGTGGACAGATGTTCTCTTGTCTTGTGCTTTCACCTTTGTGTCGCCCTCCCGGGTCAAATTGACCCCATCTGTTTTGACTGTTCCTTCCTTCCTCCCTTCCTTCCTTCTGTCCTTCTTTCCTTCTTCCCTTCCTTCTGTCTTTCTTTCCTTCCTCCCTTCCTTCTGTCCTTCTTTCCTCCCTCCCTTCTTCTTTTCCTTCCTCCCTTTCTTCTGTCCTTTCCTCCCTCCCTTTTTCCTTTCCTTCCTCCCTTTCTTCTGTCCTTTCCTTCCTCCCTTCGTTCTGTCCTTTCCTCCCTCCCTTCTTCCTCCCTTCCTTCTGTCCTTCTTTCCTCCCTCCCTTCTTCCTTTCTTTCCTCCCTTTCTTCTGTCCTTTCCTCCCTCCCTTCTTCCTTTCCTTCCTCCCTTTCTTCTGTCCTTTCCCTTCTTCCTTTCCTTCCTCCCTTCCTTCTGTCCTTCTTTCCTCCCTTCCTCCCTCATTTCTTTCCTTCCGTCTTCCCTCCCTCCCTCCTTTCTCCCTTCTTTCTTCGACTCTCAAGTCAAAGAAAGAAGGGAAGGAGGAGGAGAGTTAAGTAGGTGGAAAGTGTTATGGCACATCTAAACCATGAAAAACTTCTCCACTAGTGGATCAGTACAGGTATTCCATTAAAGTCAGGAAGCATGTCCTCCCTTATTTTGAAGAAAATGTTATATCCAAACATTAAGCATTAAGTCTAGGTTCCCTGACCTTTATCCCCCAGTGTCTGGCCCTTTTCTTTTTTTAATGTATGTGTATTGTGGTATTCTGGAATTGTATGGGTTTCTATGTCTATATGTCTCTTTGTATATTGAAAAAGTTCAATAAAAATATTTCAAAATCCCATCTTTTTTCAGTTTATAGGTGTTTAAAGCCACCCTCCCCTCAAAGTTTGTTTTCATCTTTATCTGAAGAAGCAGCTGCAGTGATCTACCTTCAGCACGGCCTCTGGAAAGTTCCTGTTGAAGAATCTAACCACCTCCTTCACGTTGGAGCTGCTCTTGGTCCTCACTGTGATCATGTAACCGTCCCCGAACCTGCAACCCCACAGGAATATGTTGAAATGTCAGCTGTTTACCCGACACTGTTTAAAACGCCAAAGTGAAGGTGGATCTTTATCCTCACCTGTTCTTTAAATGCTGGATGCTGCCCAGACATTTAAACCTGCCATTCACCATGATGCCCAGCCTGGTGCACAAAGCCTCACACTCCTCCATACTACAGAGGATAGCATGAATTAACAGATGCAGTACACCAAATTGAAAATAAGAAGTGAAAATAATCCACAGCTGTTAAGGTGAACCAGCTGAATCTCTGACCTGTGTGATGTCAGCACCACTGAACGTCCAGTCTTGATTATGTCCAGGATTAAATTCCAGAGGAATCTGCGGGCCTTTGGATCCATCCCAGTGGTCGGCTCATCCTGCAAAAACACACAATATATTCAGTAGCTTAAAGGTAGCCAGGACTTCTACTCTTTATATTTATACTCTCATTGCTGTTTCTGTTCTCAAATCCAGTCCAGACATGATTTCATAACTCTGGCCAACATCCCTTCAAAATAAGAGCTGAGATCTGTGAGAAGGTTGGAAACAAACCAACAGTTATCTAAACTATTAGACTTTGAGGTCAAAGTGAAAGTAATAATCCCTCAGTGCTCAGAAAAGCTGAGGTCACAGCTACGGCAAGCACAGCAGGTCAAAGTTGAGTCCGATAATAAACTGTGGATTCCTACAACACGCAGATTGGAGAATAATGAAGAGGATGCAAAAAAACTGAGTTGGCTATTCAAATATCAAACATTAAAGTTAGTCAGTTACTTAGAAAAAGCTGAGAGATGAAGAAAAAAAAGCACTTCATCAACATTCACTGCATCATTTATTTCATATTTGGTACATTAACATATGCTGCCTTACATCAGATATTATAGAATGTTATAGAATGTAAAACATCAGTGTTTTACATTCAGTTGGTACTCAGATCATGAAGTATGGAGAGTGCAGTTCTTACCAGGAATATGAGTGATGGGTATCCAATCAGAGCGATGGCAGTGGAAAGCTTACGTTTGTTCCCTCCACTGTAAGTACCAGCAGGCTTGTCTGCATACTTAGACAACTCCAGCTTTTCTAATGCCCATTGCACCACCTGCAGGAAGTCACTCTCACTCATTTATTCCAATTAAATACATTAATCCATTTTTTTCAACTCTGATCTTTTGTTGCTTAATGTTGAAGATGGAATTAAAGTATTGTGTGTGTGTGTGTGTATGTGTGTGACTAACCCTCTCCTGGTCCTTCCATGGAATGCCACGTAGACGAGTGTAAAGCTCCAGATGTTCCCTGGCTGTCAGGTCGTCAAACAGAGCGTCAAATTGTGGGCAGTAACCAATACTCTGCTGTACACGTAACAGGTCCTTCAGGATACTGTAAACACACACACACACACACACACAGAAACAAGAAGGAATATCATTGATTTATCACCTTCATTTCAGACAAATGAAGTAACACTCAATCCAAGAGTGAACCTCCAGCACAAAACTCATCTTAACTGTGTTACCCTAACCCCTAACCCCTAACCCAAACCACTGTTTGGCCACTCCAACACTCTTGTGGTTCTAGGCTTCCCAGGAGATGTTGGACCCTGGCTGCAGGGATTTGCTCCCATTCAGACAGTAGAACATTAGTGAGATCCAGCTCTGATGCTGGGTGATCAGATCTGGCTCACAGTCTGTGTTCCAGTTCATTACAAAGGTGTTGGATGAGGATGACATCAAGTTCTTCCACACCAAACTAGGAAAAGCTTTTCTTTATAGAGCTGACGTTCAAACAGGAAACAGACAAATACAAACTGCTGACACAAAGCTGGAAGAACACTGGAAATCTTGTATGATGTAGAATTATAATGACAAGTCCAAACCAGAATAAACAGACCCAGACTCTTTTATATTTAGTTTTACTAACAGTTGATTTGTCCATAAGACTGCCAGATTAGATCAGTGGGATTCATCATCACTCCATCACTGCTTTAGCTACCACTGAGGTCTGGATCCCTGGAACTTTTATCACAAGCTACTGTTTTTTCCCTCCAATGACAGACATGTTTGTTAATGAGCTCATTACAGCTAACCCTGTTGAAAGAAAGTCTTTGAAAGCTGCAACAGAAGACTCAGTAAAAGTGAGTGAATCAACTGAAGCAGTACTTAATTGTTTAGTTGTGCAAATCAGAAGAGATAACAGCAATATGAATAAATAACATTAGGCCCATAACCACAATGACTATATCACATCCAAAACATTCTTTTTACCAATAAAAATAGCATTTCTCCAAGTTTATGAAGTGAAGTGGAAAGTCTGTCTTCTGTACAGTACACATTATGATGATTTAAGAGAATTAATTAATTTCATTTGGATATATTTAAGCTGGAAGTTTTGTGGAAAAAGCCTGGAAAAGAAGGCTAGAGGTTCAATTAATACTTTGTCAGATTTTTTTTCTTTTCATTTCTCTATAAATTATTTATGCTGGATATTGTTGATCTGATTATGAAGGAACCTTCCGTTGCTTTATTTCATTCTTCAATCTTGTTGGTCCTTGTTGTTATTTAAAAAGCCCAGCCATGTGGTCTGGGCTTATTTATATAATAATACTAATCAATCAGTCAATATATGATTTTCACATTTTAGTACCTTTAAAATATGAACACATAGAGTCATTCTGTATCAGGGTGACTCAACTCGTAACTCATAGTGGGAGCTGCAACCAGGAACCAATCATTTTAAAGCCTCACAGACTTCCGAATGTAGATCAGCTGTTGTTGCTCTAAGACGTATCTGCTTCACAATAACTCTTACAGCTAGATGGAGACATTTTAGCACAAAGGACATTGAACTACTTACAAAAAATGGTGTCTGATCATAGTGAAAAATCTAAAATCAGTACAGTGCAGCTCACTGTGCTGTGTCAGTGGAGATTACTGCACTGCATGCTGGATTTTATGCACCTGTTAGCAATGGGTGTCCACATGCATTTGGCCTGTAGTGCACTTTCTCAAATTGATTCTGTTCTCTGTCAGATGAGATTGTCTTCATGTTCCTCCACATGAAAGAACAAGCTCATTTATGTGGGACCGACCTGTTCCTGTTAATGAAGGCTTCTCCTCCAGTGGTACACTCGTCTCCTGTCAGCATCTTAAAGGTGGTGGTCTTCCCGGCTCCGTTCACTCCCAGCAGCCCGAAGCACTCGCCAGGCCGGACCCCCAGACACAGCCGGTCCACTGCCAGGATACGACCCATCTTCCTGGATTTATAAACCTGAAGGAGAAACACAGAGAAACACACGAACAATTACTGCCAGCTGTAACTGCTTAATCATAAATCATCCACACTTCACATGTATGATCAGTTCAACACGCAGTTTAAATGTAATCAGTGCCTTAAGTGCTGTCATATTGTATATTGACTGATGTAAAAGAATTACATTTTTTGTGATGACACTGCAGAACTCTAACTATATATTTTTGCTTCTGATTCAGACAGATGTGGAAGAAGTATTCAGATCCTTCACTTAATTACATGTAGTAATACCACAATGTATACTAGTACTAGCTCCTAGTAAAAGTACTGCATGAAAAATCCTACTACTTAAAAGTATTATGAGTGATGTAGTATGCAGTATTACAGTAAAAGTACTGCAGTATTATGAGTGATGTAGTATGCAGTATTACAGTAAAAGTAGTGATATATTATTATATATGACATCATTAGATTATTAATAGTGAAGCATCAGTGTTAGAGCAGCATGTTACTGTTGTAGCTGCTGGAGGTGGAGCTAGTTTATATTACTTTATATACAGTTAGCTAGTTTACACTACTTTATATACAGTTAGCTAGTTTACACTACTTTATATACAGTTAGCTAGTTTATACTACTTTATATACAGTTAGCTAGTTTACACTACTTTATATAGTTAGCTAGTTTACACTACTTTATATACAGTTAGCTAGTTTACACTACTTTATATACAGTTAGCTAGTTTACACTACTTTATAGAGAGCTGTGCTCTCCCGCTGCCCCCCGTGATTGACTAGGCACTAGCCACGCCCCCCTCCCGGAGCCTTCTTCTTCTCGGCCTACTCTGGTAGTAAACAGTACTGCATCACCCACAAGCTCCCCCTGGCGATTAACCCAGGTACCAACACTTTCCCTGGTTCATTGCCCTTACCATGGTACACTATCTCCTACTAGCTGCCATAAAGCTACTTCCAATGCTGGGATTAACAGGTTGCCAATTCCTGTTGTTATTTCACATCGCAAACCAATGCACAGGCACAGGTGCAGACGAACTGTTGATCACAGTGTCCTAGTTAATCCAGCCAGGTCAGCTCACCCCAAACCTCACATCAGCAATTTAACCTTTGGGTTATTTAACATCCGTTCGCTGACAAACAAGGGACCTCTGCTATATGATCTCCTGAATGATTGTAAGTTCGATTTCTTTTGCTTGACTGAGACATGGCAGCAGCCTAATGACTTCTCACACCTTAATCAAACTATTCCTCCTGGGTTTGTCTACACATCACAACCCCGTTTCTCTGGTAGAGGGGGCGGCCTGGCAATACTATACAGTGAAAATAGGAAAGTGTCCTCTATTACTGTACCTGTGTACCCTTCATTTGAATCCATTGCTCTCCTAATCAAGGGCCCAACTCCTACCATGCTCGCCACTGTTTATCGTCCACCCAAGCCGAACAATGCCTTCCTGCAGGAATTCTCTGCCTTCTTAACAACCTTATGTTCTGTGTCCCCAAATCTACTATTGCTGGGTGATTTTAATATTCACTTGGATAGCATCAACAATGCCTTCACAAGGGACTTTACTTCATGCCTTGACAGCTTTGGAATACAGCAATATATTGACTTTCCAACACACTCCAAGGGACACATTCTTGACCTAATCTGCTGTTCTGGTGTAATCCCTCATAACTGCTGTGCCTAAGATCTGCCTATCTCAGACCACAAGTTAATATCCTGCAATATCAATCTAAGATTAACCAAGACTATTATGCATCGCTCTATCACATTCCGAAACATTAAAAATATTGACTTGTTGGCTCTCTCCAATGGAATTGATGACTTACCCAGCAGAGAAAATGTATCCACCACAGATGAATTGGTATCCCACTACAATGATGGACTTCATGGACTGCTAAATACTCTTGCACCTCTGAAAAATCTGTCTGTTTCTTTTACCCACTCTGCTCCTTGGTTTACACCAGCCCTACACCAGCTCAAAACTAAAGGCCGTCGCTTGGAGCGCCTTTATATTAAAACCGGCCTTGCAGTTCATAAAGAAATGTACCATAATCACATACTCCAATACAAGGATGCTCTTTCCTCAGCCAAGACCACATACTACACAACCTTAATCAGGACAGCTGATGGGAACACTAGAGCCCTATTCTCAACTCTCAACAACATTCTGAAACCACCTGATGCTCTACCACCTCATCTACTCACAGTTACACAGTGTAATACCTTCATGACCTTCTTCAATGCCAAAATTGAAAATATCCACCAGACACTGACTGCTACCAAAAACTCTGCATCCTCTCTGCACTCTTGGCCTACATCTTCCTTCAGCTCTCCGCTCACCAGCTTCATACTGCCAACTGTCTCTGAAATAAGTGGTCTCATTCATAAATCCAAGTCATCTACCTGCCAGTTAGACCCACTACCTACCCACCTGGTCAAAAGCTGCCTACCTGCCCTGTCCGCGTTAATAACTGACATCATTCATTCCTCACTGACTTCTGGTGTTGTTCCATCTTCACTAAAGACTGCTGCAATAACACCAACACTCAAGAAACTTGGCGCCGATCCAAATGACTTGAACAACTTCCGTCCCATCTCAAACCTGCCATTTCTCTCCAAAATACTAGAAAGAATGGTTGCAGCTCAGGTCCACACCCATCTGTCTGACAACAACCTCTATGAACAATTTCAGTCAGGCTTCCGTCCCCTCCACAGCACTGAGACAGCCCTAGTGAAAATCACCAACGACCTCCTGATGGCATCTGACTCTGGACTTCTCTCCATTCTGGTTCTCCTCAACCTGAGCGCAGCTTTCGACACAGTTTTTCATAACATCCTCCTGGACAGATTAGCCTCCATTGGAATCACTGACATCCCTCTGGCTTGGTTCACATCATATCTCTCTGGCCGCACACAGTTTGTTCAAATCAAGAACCTGAGATCTGGCTCCTCTCCAGTCTCTAGTGGTGTGTCCCAGGGCTCTGTCCTTGGCCCCCTCCTGTTCATTATTTATCTTCTGCCTCTTGGTCACATTCTCAGGAAATTTGACATACAATTCCACTGTTACGCTGATGATACCCAACTCTATCTTTCCACTAAGCCTACTTCCACTCTGCCACCCACAGCTTTAACCGACTGCCTACTGGAAATTAAATCATGGCTCTCACTCAATTTTCTTAAACTTAACGGTGAAAAAACTGAGGTCCTCCTCATCGGTACCAGATCAACCTGGGTGTCATCCTGGATAACACACTATCTTTTGAAGCCCACATCAATAGCGTTACTCGGTCTGCATACTTCCATCTACGTAACATCAATCGTCTTCGCCCCTCACTTTCACCAACCTGCACCGCTATCCTGGTAAACACCCTGATCACATCTCGTCTGGACTACTGTAACTCTCTCCTCTTTGGTCTTCCGTGGAAATCTCTCCACAAACTCCGACTGGTACAGAACGCAGCCGCTCGTATCATAACCAGAACTCCCTCTATTGAACACATCACTCCTGCTCTGCAGCAACTTCACTGGCTCCCTATCAAATCCCACATTGACTTTAAGATTTTACTCCTCACATTCAAGATCCTTCACAACCTGGCACCATCATATCTCTCTGACCTTATTCACATCTACACACCTTCTCGAACTCTCCGATCCTCCTCTGCCAACCAGCTCTTCGCCCCATCTGCCAACTTAACCACCATGGGGTCAAGAGCCTATGGAACTCTCTCCCACCTGACATTCGCACTTCTGACTCTGTCTCCACCTTTAAATCCCGCCTGAAAACGCACCTATTCAGAGTGGCATACTCTGTCTCCCACTGACTTTGGAATCTTCGTTCTTGTTTATTTATTGTATTAATGCACTTTATAGTCACATTCATATTCATTCTTTATCTTTGCACTAAATGTCTGATTTATATTGTTTGATGTACTGTTGTTGTGTTATATGTGCCTTCTAAGGTGACCTTGAGTGCTTTGAAAGGCGCCTTTAAATAAAATGCATTATTATTATTATTATTATTGTACAGTTAGCTAGTTTACACTACTTTATATACTTTATATACAGTTAGCTAGTTTACACTACTTTATATACAGTTAGCTAGTTTATACTACTTTATATACAGTTAGCTAGTTTATACTACTTTATATACAGTTAGCTAGTTTACACTACTTTATATACAGTTAGCTAGTTTACACTACTTAATATAAAGTTAGCTAGTTTACACTACAGTTAGCTAGTTTACACTACTTTATATACTTTATATACAGTTAGCTAGTTTACGCTACTTTATATACAGTTAGCTAGTTTACGCTACTTTATATACAGTTAGCTAGTTTATACTACTTTATATACAGTTAGCTAGTTAACGCTACTTTATATACAGTTAGCTAGTTTACGCTACTTTATATACAGTTAGCTAGTTTACACTACTTTATATACAGTTAGCTAGTTTAGTCCAGTGGTTCCCAATCTAGGGGTGGGGCCCATCCAAAGGGTCAGCAGATAAATGTGAGGGCTGGTGAAATGATTAATGGGAGAGGAAAGAAGAAAAAACTAAGTTCTGATACACAAATGTATTTTCAGTTTTTGGACTTTTTCTCTATTCTTTGATTTTTGCTGAAATATTGGATCATTTGAACATTTATTGAAATAAAAGCATGTGAGAAGTTGGTGGAGCTGTTAACAACTCATAGACATCTGAAATGTGAGCCGACTACACACTGCTTTTTGGTTTCATTTTCAACAATGTGTTGTATTTTAAAAGCTTGTTATATTATCCATTGTGTCAAATCTGCATCTGAAAAGTAACTAAAGCTGTTAAATAAATGTAGTGGATCTAGTACAATATTTCCCTCTGAGATGTAGAAAGTAGCATCACATGGAAATACTGCAGTAAAGTACATCAAACTTGTACTTTAAATTAAATTACATTTCCACCACTGGATTCAGAGCACAGTTTAACACAAAAGATATTACATTATACAAGTAAAAGATAGCACACAATTCAGAAATAGGAGAAAGGGGTAGATAAAAAAGACTTATTAATGCTGCACTCTGTTACAAGTGAGGATCTCTGATTTATAATGGGTGCAATCTGTGGATCTCTCTGTAAGTTTGTGAATAATTTTATCTTATAGGATCTTTTCACTCCATAGAAAACGACTTAAAAAGAGATTTAATGTCTATAAATACTGATGAGCTGATGGTTTAAACCTTTGTGAGGTTCTCGATCTTCAGCATGTCGTTGTCAGCGTCTCCTCTCAGCACTCTTCGTCTCTCACAGGCCACGTCTACATCATCATCCTCTATAGGCTGGCAGCTGACTGGCACCCTCCTGTGTTCAACAGAAAGAAGCTCATCAGTGCAAAAACAACAGCTTTAAATTCTGACTGAGTGACACTAAAACCTCACATTTACTAATGTTTCATATTTCCTATAGTTTAGTTTATTTGTAGCAGCTGGAAATATATTTAAGTAATAATCAACAAAGCAGCATATTTGCCTAAAGCAGAAGTCAAGCTAAGTCACATTCACATATACTTACTATCCACACTTACACAGACTCACACAGTACTCACGGAGGTTTCCTGAGGAAGTTGTACTGGCACAGGATGGTGATGAGGAAGCCAACGAAGCCTTCGATTGTCATGGCAACAAGTCCTCGAGTCACGATGTCCCATTCAAACGGAGACTTCATCTTGTCAAACTGGCCTGAAAGGACAAATATAAAGCGTAAAACTACATTCATATACACATTATACTATATATGTTTCATTACTATGTGACTAAACAAATTCTAACTCTTCATTAAAGGGCAGGTTCACAGTTTTTGAAATCTGTTTCTCTGTAAGAAGGTGGATGATATATAAGGTGATAATTCTACTTTGTGTGTATTATTGAGTTTGAGGGTGGTGGTGTTCTGGAGCATTCTCAATATCTTGTCCACCTC
Organism: Scomber japonicus; assembly: GCF_027409825.1. Taxonomy (NCBI): domain Eukaryota; kingdom Metazoa; phylum Chordata; class Actinopteri; order Scombriformes; family Scombridae; genus Scomber; species Scomber japonicus. The sequence continues at coordinate 39,606,934 of NC_070586.1, read as the reverse complement.
ATTAACGTACTTTGAGTATGTTAATGTATATTGTATGTATTGTGTGAGATACAAGCATACCTATTTTGGCGTAGTATTCGTTGATGTACTCGTTGTAGGCCATCTCCATCAGTCCGTGCCCCAGGTTGTAGTTGGGGAAGATCAGGAAACACGACTTAAGGTAACTGTTGACCTTTTTCAGATCCTGGAAGAGAAAAAAAATCAGTGAAGGAAGAAATACAGAAACAAACTGAAGGCTGAGTCTGATACTGCTACATTACAGAACCTCACTATTCTGTTTCTTGGCTCAATTCACTTCTCTTTCTATTCTATTTTATTTCCTGATTGTTTTCCTTTTTATAACCCTCCTGTTATATCTGCTTTTACTTTATCACATTTCCTCTTAGTTGTTATCATTTTATTTTATTATATTTATATATTTTTTTTATCTTTGTTTCCATTTTAATACCTCCCCTCACATTTCTGGTTTGAACCACTTTATTTATTATAAATATCTTTCTTTTTTAAAATATTTTATTACCTTTTATTTTATCTGGGTATTCTTCATTTTATCTGGTGTTTCTGTTGAATTATGATAGCATTTCCTCACTTCCTGTCCTTATCCTGTACGAAAAGTGCTACACAATTACAGTTTGATTGATTGATTGATTGACTTTATTGGATGAGTGAGTGCAGTCAAAGTAAACGTTGTGAACTCAAGATTACTACTACTAATTATTTTGTAAAGATGAACATAGAAACTGTGCCTACATTATAAATTCATTATAAGCTCCTCATTCCAATCCTTTGTACATTAGTAAGACCGACCTTGTCATGTTCAAAGAGCTGGAGGAGGAAGGTGGCGACTGTGGCGGTGATGCCTATGAAGAGGTTGATCACTATGAGGAACACGTAGGCTGTGCTGGGAACCTCGAACCAGAAGGACGCTGGGTACATGATGGGAGTGATGGACCACCTGGATGGGATCAAACAGAGAAAAAGACTTTACAGGAATTCATTCTGAACATAATCCTGAGGACGTCCGAAAAGACTCTAAAATAAACTGGACACAAGTTGCTGACATTTTTCACATTACACCAATAATTCAGTTTACACTACTGCACACATACAGGGAGAGATATCTATCTGCTTATCTGTCATCAAAGCATCACGAGCCCACAGCAGTTTTCTACTAGTCAAACATCAAGAGACGTCTCATATGTTCCTCTATCCGTCACATGCCAAGCAGCCTTGCTGCTTACTAGTTTATTGATGTAAAGACTGAAACATATTTGCTACAACTTCCTTTTTGAGTTTAACCATCTACGAACCTCAAACTAACAGCAAAATGGGCAAATATTTACAGTGACAAAAATATGACAGAAAACAGAATTTACTCTGAATAACTACCAGGGTCATCATATTTTACCATATTTTACCATTTAACATGTTATCTTAGTCTTTTACTTAAGAGTCAGTACCCAGCCAGCATGTCCATGTGGGTTAAATGTGGGCTACGTGGGTAAATTCTGCAGGTCCTACATGGACTCAGTAATATGGGCCACACATGTGAAGCCCATTTGGTCTGATTGTATGAGCCTTATAAGGGATGCAAGCGGGCTAAACTGGCATGGGCATAAACAGGGCAAATTATATGGACCCCATATTGTTTCAGAAACCTGGGCCCTACATGTGTAACTCCTCACCTGAAACCCACTCAGAACCCACTTAAGATAACATCAGATATTCCTTTATTAGTCCCACAATGGGGAAATGTGCAGTATTACAGCAGCAATTTCAATTCAACTGTGCAATGTATACATATATATATATAGATTTTTTGTGTAGCTTTGTAGCATTCCACTAAACATGAGAGTTATTGTTAGCTGACACCTTTAAATCCTGAATGAATGGCCTTAACAAGTGATAGTGGACTCCACTGCTTTTATCACCATTTCATTTTATCATTCTGTTCATACTTATTGAAATGAGATAAACAAAGACAGACCACACATTCAATCCAGTTCACCTCAGGCGGAACACATCAAATCAAAGCAGTCAGCATTGAGAGATACTATCAGACAGGAAGTAAGTGAGAGCATGTTTGTAATGTGCAGCTGAGTGACTATAAAACCACATTATCACACATTATGATAAGATCCAACCAGCCGTTGAATTTGTTGTGGCTCGTTATAAGACCATCAGCCTGATAAGTGCCGATGAGAATGTGCGTCTGGTGACTCACCCGTAGAGGAGGAAGAGGGAGAGGACTGCAGGGAAGTTAGTTGGGGAGGTGTAAGCCGGCAGGTCGAACACAAACAGAATGATAACGCAGCATGTGGCCGGCACCAGGTAGTTCAGCTGTAGAGAGAAGAGAGGAGAGAGCATGTTCAGTTAAATAACGCTTTACAGTATTTATAGTGTCAATTTGATTTATTTGTATAACCCAATATCACTAATCACAAATATGCCTCAGGGGGCTTTACAGTCTGCACACCAATACATCATGTTCTGTGGTTAGACCCCTGATTTGAATAAGGAAAAACTCCCTAAAAGAATGGAAGAAACCTCAGGAAGAGCAACAGAGGACAGACCTTTTTCCCAAAATGGACAGCATGGCTGTGACACTGTGCAGCACTTTTTGCACAAGTGCACCTCTGCAATGTCTTGTCAGTTATATATTATTTTGGTTATGTACTGTATTGTCATGTATTGCTTGAGTGCAGCTCTGTGTAGCACTTTTGCCCAAGATAAAATTTCCCTCAGGACATTAAAGTTTATCGTATTGTGTCGTATCATGTCATACCGTATCATGTTGTGTCGTGTATCATGTTGTGTCGTGTTGCATCATATCATGTTTTGTCGTGTTGTATCGTATCATGTTGTGTCGTGTCTTGTTGTATCGTATCATGTTGTGTCATGTCTTGTTGTGTCAAGTTGTGTCGTGTTTTGTCGTGTATCATATTGTGTCGTATCGTATCATGTGTTGTATTTTGTCATGTCGTATCGTATCATGCGTGTTTTGTCGTGTTGTATCGTATCATGTTGTGTCGTGTTTTGTCATGTCGTATCGTATCATGCGTGTTTTGTCGTGTTGTATCGTATCGTGTCGTATCGTATCATGTTGTGTTGTGTTTTGTCGTGTTGTATCGTATCGTGTCGTATCGTATCATGTTGTGTCGTGTCGTATCTTGTTGTGTCGTGTTGTATCGTATCGTGTCATACCGTATCATGTTGTGTCGTGTCTTGTTGTATCGTATCATGTTGTGTCGTGTCTTGTTGTATCGTATCATGTTGTATCGTGTCTTGTTGTATCATGTTGTGTCGTGTTTTGTCGTGTATCATGTTGTGTCGTGTTGTATCGTATCATGTTGTGTCGTGTTTTGTGGTATCGTATCATGTTGTGTCGTGTTTTGTCGTGTTGTATCGTGTTGTATCGTATCATGTTGTGTCGTGTTGTATCGTATCATGTTGTGTCGTGTTTTGTCATGTCGTATGGTATCATGTTGTGTTGTGTTTTGTCGTGTTGTATCGTATCATGTTGTGTCGTGTTTTGTCGTATCGTATCATGTTTTGTCGTGTCGTATCGTATCATGTTTTGTCGTGTCGTATGGTATCATGTTGTGTCGTGTCTTGTTGTATCGTATCATGTTGTGTTGTGTCTTGTTGTATCGTGTCTTGTATCGTATTATGTTGTGTCGTGTCTTGTATCGTGTCTTGTTGTATCATGTTGTGTCGTGTATCATGTTGTGTCATGTTGTATCGTATCATGTTGTGTCGTGTTTTGTTGTGTAGTATCGTATCATGTTGTGTCGTGTTGTATCGTATCATGTTGTGTCGTGATTTGTGGTATCGTATCATGTTGTGTCGTGTCTTGTTGTATCGTATCATGTTGTGTCGTGTTTTGTTGTATCATGTGTCGTGTTTTGTCGTGTATCATATTGTGTCGTATCGTATCATGTGTTGTGTTTTGTCGTGTTGTATGGTATCATGTAGTGTCCTGTTTTGTCATGTCGTATCGTATCATGCATGTTTTGTCATGTTGTATCGTATAATGTCGTATCATATCATGTTGTGTCGTGTTTTGTGTTGTATCGTATCATGTTGTGTCGTGTTTTGTCATGTCGTATGGTATCATGCGTGTTTTGTCGTGTTATATCGTGTTGTATCGTGTCGTATCGTATCATGTTGTGTTGTGTTTTGTCGTGTTGTATCGTATCGTGTCGTATCGTATCATGTTGTGTCGTGTCGTATCTTGTTGTGTCGTGTTGTATCGTATCGTGTCATACCGTATCATGTTGTGTCGTGTCTTGTTGTATCGTATCATGTTGTGTCGTGTCTTGTTGTATCGTATCATGTTGTATCGTGTCTTGTTGTATCATGTTGTGTCGTGTTTTGTCGTGTATCATGTTGTGTCGTGTTGTATCGTATCATGTTGTGTCGTGTTTTGTGGTATCGTATCATGTTGTGTCGTGTTTTGTCGTGTTGTGTCGTGTTTTGTCGTGTTGTATCGTGTTGTATCGTATCATGTTGTGTCGTGTTGTATCGTATCATGTTGTGTCGTGTTTTGTCATGTCGTATGGTATCATGTTGTGTTGTGTTTTGTCGTGTTGTATCGTATCATGTTGTGTCGTGTTTTGTCGTGTCGTATCGTATCATGTTTTGTCGTGTCGTATCGTATCATGTTTTGTCGTGTCGTATGGTATCATGTTGTGTCGTGTCATACCGTATCATGTTGTGTCGTGTCTTGTTGTATCGTATCATGTTGTGTTGTGTCTTGTTGTGTCGTGTCTTGTATCGTGTCTTGTTGTATCATGTTGTGTCATGTTGTATCGTATCATGTTGTGTCGTGTTTTGTTGTGTAGTATCGTATCATGTTGTGTCGTGTTGTATCGTATCATGTTGTGTCGTGATTTGTGGTATCGTATCATGTTGTGTCGTGTCTTGTTGTATCGTATCATGTTGTGTCGTGTTTTGTTGTATCATGTGTCGTGTTTTGTCGTGTATCATATTGTGTCGTATCGTATCATGTGTTGTGTTTTGTCGTGTTGTATGGTATCATGTAGTGTCCTGTTTTGTCATGTCGTATCGTATCATGCATGTTTTGTCATGTTGTATCATATAATGTCGTATCATATCATGTTGTGTCGTGTTTTGTGTTGTATCGTATCATGTTGTGTTGTGTTTTGTCATGTCGTATCGTATCATGTTGTGTCATGTTTTGTCGTGTTGTATCGTTTTGTATCGTTTCATATCGTATCATGTTGTGTCGTGTTGTATCGTATCATGTTGTGTTGTATTGTATCATGTCGTGTCCTATCGTATCATGTTGTCGTGTTGTATCCTATCATGTTGTATCATGTTTTGTCATGTCTTATCGTATCATGTTGTTGTGTTGTATCCTATCATGCTGTATCGTGTTTTGTCATGTCGTATCGTATCATGTTGTGTCATGTTGTGTCGTGTCGTATCGTATCATATCATGTTGTGTCGTGTTTTGTTGTGTTGTATCGTATCATGTTGTGTCATATTTTGTTGTGTCGTATCGTATCATGTCGTGTCGTATCATATCATGTCGTGTTTTGTCATGTCGTATCATATCGTATAATGCGTATTTTGTCGTGTTGTATCGTATAATGTCGTATCATATCATGTAGTGTCGTGTTTTGTTGTGTTGCATCGTATCATGTTGTATCATGTTGTGTCGTGTATCATGTTGTGTCGTGTTGTGTCGTGTATCATGTTGTGTCGTGTTGTATCGTGTATCATGTTGTGTCATGTTGTATCGTATCATGTTGTGTCATGTTGTATCGTATCATGTTGTGTCGTGTTTTGTTGTGTCGTATCGCATCATGTGTCGTGTTGTATCGTATCATGTTGTGTCGTGATTTGTGGTATTGTATCATGTTGTGTCGTGTCTTGTTGTATCGTATCATGTTGTGTCGTGTTTTGTTGTATCATGTTGTGTCGTGTCTTGTTGTATCGTATCATGTTGTGTCGTGTTTTGTTGTATCATGTTGTGTCGTGTTTTGTCGTGTATCATATTGTGTCGTATCGTATCATGTGTTATGTGTTGTGTTTTGTCGTGTTGTATGGTATCATGTTATGTCGTGTTTTGTCATGTCGTATCGTATCATGCATGTTTTGTCATGTTGTATCGTATAATGTCGTATCATATCATGTTGTGTCGTGTTTTGTGTTGTATCGTATCATGTTGTGTCGTGTTTTGTCATTTCGTATTGTATCATGTTGTGTCATGTTTTGTCGTGTTTCGAAGCTTGATAAGCGCAGTTTCAGGAGCGGGAACACACACCAATTACACCCCTTCCGGCTCCTATATAAACAGACCTAACAGCTTCCCCCTCGTTCACTCTCGCACCCGCAGGCACATACCGGCCTTGCAGGCTCTTCAACCCACACTCCCCTGACGTGACACTCCCGGTAGATCTCCGGCTTCCTCTCCTCCACTAGCGAGGGCAAAAAGAAGGGAAGCAACGCACAAAGCCGCTGGAGCAGCAGCTTCAACTCTCCCCTCCTCAGCCGCTTCAACAGTCCAGATAACTCTCCACCACACCGGACTCGCATTCTCCGTCCGGCCGACTTTACATCCTCAAATGGACCCTGACATCAGCGACCGAACTGCCAACGATTCCTGCATAGGATGCATTCCCTGTCAACCTCAGCCACATTAAACTAAAGCTTCATTGTTTACTCAGCATCAACAACAGCAACCGGCGCTCCCGCCTTCCGGGTTTTCGTCTAAGCCAATCACCGCCTGGTTCGGCACGCGTGACGTCACAGAGCCCCCGTAGCCCCACGGCCACAGCGCCCCCCGGCAGGGGCCAGGTAGTATTGCACTACTAATTCTACTCAGACTTGTTCAGTATTATCGTTTTGGTGTCATAAAAGATAAAGAAGGGAAAATAAATAAATAAATAAAAGTGGCTCCCGAGCAGCAGTCCACAAACCAGTGGGTGACGTCACATTGTTACGCCCATTTCTTCTATACAGTCTATGGCAGCCATCTTCAACTCATTCCACAAAGGGCCATGTGGCTGCAGGTTTTCATTCCAACCAAGCAGGAGCACACCTGGCTCAATTCATTTAATCAGCTGAACTCACTCTTCAGTCAGCTGATTGGTGTGCATGTGTGCTCCTGCTTGGTTGGAATGAAAACCTGCAGCCACATGGCCCTTTGTGGAATGAGTTGAAGATGGCTGGTCTATGGCATTATACCAACGGCATCAGTCCTGCATCATACGTTATCCATCTCCACTACTTTGTAGTAAAGATTCATAATTAATTTAAAGTTACTTCCACATTGTCTTTTCCATATACCAGCTGGAAGCTTCTCGTGCAGCTACTCTAACATCACTTTGTCATTGCACACCGTTACACGTGCTTGAACATTACAAACACCAGGTTGCACGTTGCGAGCATATCGAGTCAATCGTCATTTTAGGCATCATCTGCCATTAAACGCATCGTATTGCACGTTACTAACACAGTTATCACAATACTAACCGAAATCACTCTGTATCGTCCACGTTAAAAGCTGGATCGCAAGCTACTAACACAATTTATCACAAATACAACTAACCTGAAATTGCTTCTATATTGTCTGAGTCATAAACCCCCTGCCGTCTCCTCACTCCAACCGCAGCGCCGCTCCTAGACAGGGACATCAGGCACCGGGATGCCTGCGACCCATGCGGTTTCTTACTCCAGCCACAGCTTTTCGTTTAGACAGGGACATCAGGCACCGGGATGCCTGCGACCTATGCGGTTTTCTTTACTCCAGCCACAGCTTTTCGTTTAGACAGGGACATCAGGCACCGGGATGCCTGCGACCTATGCGGTTTTCTTTACTCCAGCCACAGCATTTCGTTTAGACAGGGACATCAGGCACCGGGATGCCTGCGACCCATGCGGTTTCTTACTCCAGCCACAGTGTTATGTTTAGACGGAACATCAGTCACAGTCATACCAGCAACCACGCCATTTCCTCAATACGACCGCAGCGCTTCGTTTAGACAGGAACATCAGGCACCGGGATGCCTGCGACCATGCTGTTTTCTAAATCCAACAGCAGCACTTCGCTTCGTCGTCTATATCAGGCACCGGGATGCCTGCGACCGATGCTGTTTCCTTAAATCCAACAGCAGCACTTTGCTTAGTTATGGACATCAGGCACCGGGATGCCTGCAACCCATGCTGTTTATTTGTCCAACCACAGCACTTTGTTCCAACGGGAACATCGGGCACCGGGATGCCTACAACCCTTGCCGTCCCTTCATTCCAATCACAGCACTCGGCTTAGGCCAGAACATCAGCACCAGGATGCCAATGACCCTGCACCACTTCAATTCGGCCAGGATGTTTGATGTCAGTGATCCTGCCATTTACTCAACCCAACCTTGGCTCGCCTAGTTCGACAGCAAGCAGCTTTTATCGTGGACATCCTGCTCTAGTTGCCACAGAAACCTGCTCTAGTCAAGGCTCCTGGCACCGAGAGCTGCCAGCACTCTGCTTCAACCGGAACATCTGCCCCCGGGCTTCCAGCGCCCCACTGTCTCATCATCAAGGTACCAGGATAACCCATAATTGACTACACTGATCCCTGCAGCTCATTTCTCCCAGGCAGTGACACCGGGATGTCATTGCCCCCAAGTGCTACTCCCGCAACTTCATCAGACAGAACGATGCATCGTTCTCCGCCAAATGGCCAGCTGAGACCACCCCCTTTCACACGTTTAACGTAAACTACCTGTTGTTCTCTCTCGTCACTTCGACCATTTCATTATCAACGCCCCTTTCATATGCTTAACGTAACCTACACTTCGTTCTATCTCATCACTTCTACCATTTCATTATCAATGCTCCTGTCACACGTTCAAAGTAACATATATATGTCGTCCTATTTCACCACCATAACTATTTCATTATCGACGCTCTTAGAGCCACCTGCGGTCTATCGTATCGTCCTGTCGCTTCTGTCTTCCTTGTCACGGAACCAATCCTGTCTCGCAGAGCTTCGCTTGTGGTTCCATCTCCTCTCTAGCCGGAACGGTATCTCCTTCTTTTATGATGATCAGCTGACTAACTCCCTTGACATCCAGCTACACTGATGCCGCTCCTTCTGCTGATTTTGGGGGTTTCTACAACGGTAGATGGTTAGCATCAGAATGGCCCCCAGAACTCATGGACAATTGCCAGGTCGCGTCCTCCGCCTCTTCGAAATCTACCCCCGTAGTAGCCACCGCTGTTCTATGGGGACACGAATAGTCTAGTTAATCCATTCTTATACACTATGATAATCTCAGTCGTTGAAATCATTAACCAAGGTCGCTCCAACTCCTTTTCAATCACGCCATTCATGTGTCGCTCACGTGGCACTCCATCACTAACCAATATCCTCCACGCCGCCTACGTCCCAGGCCACCATAATACCATCGCTGACTCTCTCTCTCATTTTATGTTTCAGAAGTTCAGAAACTGGCTCTGCACGCCAAACCGCTGCCGACTTCAGTTCCTCCATATTCTGCATTGACTTCAATCTGTAAATCCATCTTTAACACTCCTGATCTTCGAATTCCAAACTACAATATTAACAGCTTATCTTCTACACTCTCCTCCTACTGGACAGCTTGGAATAAGTTCCAACACTTTCATGACCGACACAACATCATTTCCCCCTCGTTCTATCTCACCACTGTCATCTGCTACATCACCTATGCTCATTCTGCCATGAACATAAAACACCTACTATCAAATTCTACCTCAGCGGTACTAGTTTTTCTCCAAACTAATCACAGGTAATCCCAGCCCAGCCATAAACCATCCCCAAGTAAGTCACTTCTCGCTGGTCTCGTCAGCCAAGAACCAGCCAAACGGCTTTCTCTTACCGCCGATCTGCTGTCCACTTGCTTACACACCATTTGTTGAGGATACCAAACTCCTCACATCGCCCTGACCCTCAAAGCGATGTTCATATTCCATATTCCATATAGCATCTTCAGTTTCCTTGGATGCTCAGAATTCACTGTGTCACCATCACACTTCGACCCGTGCCGTTTTGCTCGTATCTCGGACTCTCACTATTAACGCTCATTAACGTATCACCGCTATATCTGCTTATACTCAACGATCTAAGATCCGCACGAGCACGTCTCAAATAATTGGAGGTTTTTGGGGGTTCGTCACTGCCCGGGCGCAGCGGCGGATCCTTCGTCCAACCTCCGCACACCACATCAAGAATCACTGTATCAAGAATCGTTCCTCATCAAGAATACACAATTCATTCAAATTCTGTCAATAAATCTGTTAAAACGTATCTCGTTGGTGATGTGTTCCTTGCTCGTGAATCGAAGCTTGATAAGCGCAGTTTCAGGAGCGGGAACACACACCAATTACACCCCTTCCGGCTCCTATATAAACAGACCTAACAGCTTCCCCCTCGTTCACTCTCGCTTTCGAGTTTCCCTCCCCCCCGCCCTCTCTTCTGTTCTTCTCTCCTCTCTTATAGGTTCCTGGGGGTTCGTCACTGCCCGGGCGCAGCGGCGGATCCTTCGTCCGACCTCCGCACACCGCATCAAGAATCACCGTATCAAGAATCGTTCCGCATCAAGAATACACAATTCATTCAAATTCTGTCAATAAATATGTTAAAACGTATCTCGTTGGTGATGTGTTCTTTGCTCGTGAAGTATCGTTTCATATCGTATCATGTTGTGTCGTGTTGTATCGTATCATGTTGTGTTGTATCGTATCATGTCGTGTCCTATCGTATCATGTTGTCGTGTTGTATCGTATCATGTTGTGTTGTGTTTTGTCATGTCTTATCGTATCATGTTGTGTCGTATCGTATCATGTTGTGTTGTCTTTTGTTGTGTTGTATTGTATCATGTCGTGTCATATCGTATCATGTTGTTGTGTTGTATCCTATCATGTTGTATCGTGTTTTGTCATGTCGTATCGTATCATGTTGTGTCGTGTTTTGTTGTGTCGTATCGTATCATGTCGTGTCGTATCATATCATGTCGTGTTTTGCATGTTTTGTCGTGTTGTATCGTATAATGTCGTATCATATCATGTAGTGTCGTGTTTTGTTGTGTTGTATCGTATCATGTTGTGTTGTGTTTTGTCGTGTCGTATCGTATCATGTTGTATCATGTTGTGTCGTGTATCATGTTGTGTCGTGTTGTATCGTGTATCATGTTGTGTCGTGTTGTATCGTATCATGTTGTGTCATGTTGTATCGTATCATGTTGTGTCGTGTTTTGTTGTGTCGTATCGTATCATGTTGTGTCGTGTCGTATCGTATCATGTTGTGTCGTGATTTGTGGTATCGTATCATGTTGTGTCGTGTCTTGTTATATCGTATCATGTTGTGTCGTGTTTTGTTGTATCATGTTGTGTCGTGTCTTGTTGTATCGTATCATGTTGTGTCGTGTCGTATCGTATCATGTTGTGTCGTGATTTGTGGTATCGCATCATGTTGTGTCGTGTCTTGTTATATCGTATCATGTTGTGTCGTGTTTTGTTGTATCATGTTGTGTCGTGTCTTGTTGTATCGTATCATGTTGTGTCATGTTTTGTTGTATCATGTTGTGTCGTGTTTTGTCGTGTATCATATTGTGTCGTATCGTATCATGTGTTATGTGTTGTGTTTTGTCGTGTTGTATGGTATCATGTTATGTCATGTTTTGTCATGTCGTATCGTATCATGCATGTTTTGTCATGTTGTATCGTATAATGTCGTATCGTATCATGTTGTGTCGTGTTTTGTTGTGTCGTATCGTATCATGCGTGTTTTGTCGTGTTGTATCGTATAATGTCGTATCATATCATGTAGTGTTGTGTTTTGTTGTGTTGTATCATATCATGTTGTGTCGTGTTTTGTCGTATCGTATCATGTTGTGTCGTTTTGTTGTGTCGTATTGTATCATGTTGTGTCATATCATGTAGTGTCATGTTTTGTTGTGTTGTATTGTATCATGTTGTGTCGTGTTTTGTCGTGTCGTATCGTATCATGTTGTGTCGTGTCGTATCATGTTGTGTCGTGTTTTGTCGTATCATATCGTATCATGCGTGTTTTGTCGTGTTGTATCGTATAATGTCGTATCATATCATGTAGTGTCGTGTTTTGTTGTGTTGTATCGTATCATGTTGTGTCGTGTTTTGTCGTATCGTATCATGTTGTGTCGTGTCGTATCGTATCATATTGTGTCGTGTTTTGTTGTGTTGTATTGTATCATGTTGTGTCGTGTTTTGTTGTGTTGTATTGTATCATGTTGTGTCGTGTCGTATCGTATCATGTGTCGTGTTTTGTCGCGTTGTATCGTATCATGTTGTGTCGTGTTTTGTCGTGTTGTATCGTATCATGTTGTGTCGTGTCGTATCGTATCATGTTGTGTCGTGTTTTGTTGTGTGGTTTCGTATCATGTTTTGTCGTGTCGTATCGTATCATGTTGTGTCGTATCGTATCATGTTGTGTCGTGTTTTGTCGTGTTGTATCGTATCATGTCGTGTCGTGTCGTGTTTTGTTGTGTCGTATCGTATCATGTTGTGATGGTTTTGTGTCGTATCGTATCATGTGTCGTGTTTTGTCGTGTTGTATCGTATCATGTTGTGTCGTGTTTTGCCATGTCGTATGGTATCATGTTGTGTCGTGTTTTGTCGTGTTGTATCATTTCGTATCGTATCATGTTGTGTCGTGTTGTATCGTATCATGTTGTGTCGTGTTGTACCGTATCATGTTGTGTTGTGTGTTGTGTCGTGTCGTATCATGTTGTGTCGTGTTTTGTTGTGTCGTATCGTATTATGTTGTGTCGTGTTTTGTTGTGTCGTATTGTATCATGTTGTGTCGTGTCGTATCATGTTGTGTCGTGTTTTGTCATGTCGTATCATATCGTATCATGTGTCGTGTTTTGTCGTGTTGTATCGTATCATGTTGTGTCGTGTTTTGTCGTGTTGTATCGTATCATGTTGTGTCATGTCGTATCGTATCATGTTGTGTCGTGTTTTGTTGTGTTGTATCGTATCATGTTGTGTCGTGTTTTGTTGTGTTGTATCGTATCATGTTGTGTCGTGTTTTGTTGTGTTGTATCGTATCATGTTGTGTCGTGTTTTGTTGTGTTGTATCGTATCATGTTGTGTCGTGTTTTGTTGTGTCGTATCGTATCATGTTGTGTCGTGCCGTATCGTATCATGTTGTGTCGTGTTTTGTCATGTCGTATCATATCGTATCATGCGTGTTTTGTCGTGTTGTATCGTATAATGTCGTATCATATCATGTAGTGTCGTGTTTTGTTGTGTTGTATCGTATCATGTTGTCGTGTTTTGTCGTGTCGTATCATTTCATGTTTTGTCGTGTCGTATCGTATCAAGTTGTGTCGTGTTTTGTCGTGTTGTATTGTATCATGTTGTGTCGTGTTGTATCGTATCATGTTGTCGTGTTTTGTCGTGTTGTATCGTATCATGTTGTCGTGTTTTGTCGTTTTGTATTGTATCATGTTGTGTCGTGTCATATCGTATCATGTTGTGTCGTGTTTTGTCGTATCGTATCATGTCGTGTCGTGTTTTGTCGTGTTGTATTGTATCATGTTGTGTCGTGTTGTATCGTATCATGTTGTCGTGTTTTGTCGTGTTGTATCGTATCATGTTGTCGTGTTTTGTCGTTTTGTATTGTATCATGTTGTGTCGTGTCATATCGTATCATGTTGTGTCGTGTTTTGTCGTATCGTATCATGTCGTGTCGTGTTTTGTCGTGTTGTATTGTATCATGTTGTGTCGTGTTGTATCGTATCATGTTTTCGTGTTGTGTCGTGTCGTATCGTATCATGTTGTGTTGTATCGTATCATGTTGTGTCGTGTTGTATCGTATAATGTCGCATCGTATCATGTTGTGTCGTGTTGTATCGTATCATGTTGTGTTTTGTTGTGTGGTATTGTATCATGTCGTGGCATATCGTATCATGTTGTCGTGTCGTATCGTATCATGTTGTATCGTGTTTTGTCATGTAGTATCGTATCATGCGTGTTTTGTTGTGTTGTATCATATAATGTCGTATCGTATCATGTTGTATTGTATCGTATCATGTCGTATCATGTTGCATCGTGTTGTATCGTATCATGTTGTGTCGTATCGTATCATTTTGTGTCGTGTTGTATCGTATAATATCGTGTCGTATTGTATCATGTTTTGTGGTGTTGTATTGTATAATGTCGTGTTGTATCGTATCATGCTGTGTCATGTTATGTCGTATCATATCATGTTATGTCTTGTTGTATCGTATCAGCCCTGGGTATCATTTTAAAAATGACAATACAGTACCAATCCAAGTACCCTTAATGTGATACTGATAGTGTGAACAGAGGCATTAAATTGTAGAAAATGCCACAGCAGACAGGTTCTAGCTATATATATAATACTCTACTTTGAATAATTATTTGTGCCTGATATAGTTTTTCCACAAAAAAAGTTTCATTATCTTATTAAAAAATCCATAAAATGACATCTACCCTTTTTAGATATCTGTTTGTCTGTAAAGTGGAAGTGAATGTATTTTAGTTTTGCTGTGCTGCTAACAGCATTGACAAATCTACATCAACAGAATCAGTGTCCCTGTGCCTCTGGATGCTCCACAGCACACACTGTCAACAGTTTTAATAGGGACTATTTCTCTTTAGTAAAAAGTAGCTCTTAAAAGTAGACATTAGTTTCATGGTATGACTCCCAAAGCTGCAAATTAAAGCAAATATCATGAAGATTTGTAAAGATATGTCATTCTACCAAATTGGAGGGAACACACTTAGTCTGGCAAGATAGTCTTAAAACATATAGGAAGGCCCTCTGTAATGACAGAGCTGCCTATTACTCATCATTAATAGAGGAGAATAAAAACAGCCATAGGTTCCTTTTTAGTACTTTGGCCAGGCTGACAAAGAGTCATAACTCTATTGATCCATGTATACCTATAGCTCTCAGTAGGCACCAATGTATCCCTCAACACAGGAGCCTTAGAATCCGCTGTAAAGCCTGATATATATTTTGACTGTTCTATGTTTCTCCAATTAACCTTTCTGAACTAACGATTTCTTCATCTAAACTATCAACATCCCAGGCTGCTTAAGGAACTTTTAACCTTATTTATCACTTCTTTACCAGATGTGGTCAATCTGTCTTTAGAAACAGGATATATACCACAGACCTTTAAAGTAGCTGTAATTCAACCACTTCTTATAAAAGCCTACTATTTATTCAGGTGTTTTAGCCAAATATAAACATATATCCTATATATATAACCTTCCAGTTCTCTTTAAGATCCTTGAGAAAGCAGTCTCTGATCAGTGGTGTGACTTTCTACACATCAATCATGTATTAGAGGATTTTCAGTCAGGATTTAGAGCCCATCATAGCACAGAGACAGCACCCGTGAAAGTTACAAATTACCTCTTAATTGCATCAGACAAAGACTTCTCTCTGTATTTGTCCTATTACATCAAAGTGCCACATTTAACACCATTGACCATGTCATCCTATTAAAGAGAATGGAGCACGTAATTGGCATTAAAGGAATTGAATCAAGCTGGTTTCAGTCAGTTTTGAGCTCTTCTGAAAGGCAACACACTGAAGTTGTTTTGCAAATAGATGATCTATACTTTATTTATTAGCTGCAAAACATAATGGGACCACAACATGAAACTTTACCTAGACTGAATTCTACTCTAATAACAATACCACAAAAAATAATATTATACACATGTTTTTCAAGGGTATTGCCAGCTGACTTCCTTAAAAGGCCATTAAGAGACACCAAATGACCCAGAGTAAATTCAGAGTAACTGAAGCACTGACACATTACAGTGTTTTATTCCCTTCTTATACTAAACCCTATGCATATAAAAGAATTATAAAAATGGTGAGAAAGCATTTTATAAGGGATGATAAATAGGAAAATATAGTTTTTGGAAACTGACAATACACTACATTACAATTTGATATTCAGAGAGGATGGTAAGTTCCTACACTGCTATCACAAACTGTTCCCAACTCACTCAGTCACACACACTGACACACTGTCACAGTCACACTGCTCACCATGTCCCAGATGTAATTAGCCAGCCAGTAGATGACAGGATCACAGCCGCTGACAAACTGCAGATGTTTGGCCTTAGTGGATTTCTCTGCAACCAAGAAAACCACAAAGCTGGCTGGCACAAAGGACATGGCGACAATGATGAAGATGGCTATCACCACATCTGTTCCCTGGAGCCTGGAGATACAGAGGAGAGAAGAGGAGATATGATGAGGAGAGAAGAGAAGATGAGGAGAGATAATGAGGAGAGAAGAGGAGAGACGATTAGGAGAGCAGAAGAGAAATGATGAGGAGAGCAGAGAAGAAAGAGAAGAGACGATGAGGAGAAAAGAGGAGAGACAATGAGGACAGACAATGAGGAGAAGAGAGGCGAGACGATGAGGACAGCAAGGGGAGATGATGAAGAGAGCAGAGGAGAGACGATGAGGAGAGACGAAGAGACGAGGAGAGGAGAGACAATGAAGACAGCAGAGGAGAGACAATGAAGAGAGAAGAGGAGAGACAATGAGGAGAGGAGAGACAATGAAGAGGAGAGACAATGAGGAGAGGAGAGACAATGAGGAAAGCAGAGGAGAGATGATGAGGTGAGAAGAGGAGAGATGAAGAGAAGACAATGAGGAGAGCATAGGAGAGATGATGAGGAAAAGAGAGGATAGAAGAGCAGTGGAGATAAGCCCCAAGTTACAAATTGAAGTTATCATTAAAACACTAAAAGATAACTTACAAGTAGTCCAAAGATAGGCTGGCGCTGGTTCGATTCATTGGGTGGTTTGTCAGTGTGATACCTGCAAAACACAAAACAATCACCATTTGAACCTAAGCAGGAGCCTACCAAACACAACACAACTTCTATCGTACTACATTACCATAAGCAGCAGGGTTGCCCTTGGATACAGGCAGGTTGGCACGCAGGATGGCGTTGTTGAGGACGTTCAGATAGGTAGGCATGCTGTGGTAACCTTTGTTGTTATACAGAACCTGCAACATAATGGGACCGTCTGTCAGTGGCTGTTCATATTTGGCTGTTCATATCTGTCCACTACAGATTGTCTGTCTCACCTGAGCTGATCTGCGGACTGCTATCTTGCGAACCATTGGAGGAATCTTTCTCCCAAAGGATGCTGGGATTGATTTCTGGATGTTTCCCACTGTTAAACCACCATACCTGTTGAGAATAAAGTCAGCGAATCAACATAAATGTTTAACAGGATACACATTTGACTATTTTGCTCAAGAATCACAGGTGTCCATGTCTACTGTATGTAACCAGGCCAAAGTATAATTACAGTGCAGTGAAATGAAGACGGTTAAAGGACTAGTTCACTTCACTTCACACAGGAATACACGTATGAGTGCAGTCTAATATAAATGATCATAATATGAATTTTATCTCTAAAGTGTGTTTTAAATGAATTAGAATGCAAAAACCTAACACAATGATACTGTCACAGTCACAATGACAGTCCACCAAAAATAAAAATGTAATGCAGTTTTCTTCATATAGTACCAGCAGACATTGGCTTTATTGGAATAGCTTCACTTCACTTCACTTCACTTCACTTCATCACTACAATATAACTGTTTTTGGTCTATTATGAGTTATGTCTGTTTGTATGTAACTTTTCTTTTTCTTTTTTAAAGTATATTTTTTCAGGCTTTTTTGCCTTTAATGTACAGGACAGTAGAGAGAGACAGGAAACAGGAGGCAGAGAGAGGGGAATGACACGCAGGATAAGACCGCTCGGCTCGGAACTCGAACCGGGGTCACCTGCAACGAGGACTATAGCCTCAACACATGGGGCGGGAGCACTACCCGCTGAGCTATGCTCAACCCTGTATGTAACTTTTTATTTAGTTTTTTATTGTGTTTTAAATGTTGCTCTAATGCATTTTTCAGCCTTATGTGAAACACATTGAATCATTTGTGTATTGGTAGAAAACCTCAGTAGAACAAGCCTGCAGCATTCCAACAGTACCTGTGCAGGCGCAGTCTGTCTGATGTGAAGAGGAGATATTCAGACACATTGCGACCTGTGATGTCCACCAGAATGTCACCTGTCACCACCTTCATGAGTGGGGGCCGTCCTCCCACTCCGCTGGGGCAGGAGAAGCCTGTCCCCTGCATGGAGCAGATACAACGTACCGGCTCATGGATGGACAGAGGGAGGGTGGGAGGAGATGTCACAGGCTCTGAGAAAAGATAAAAGAGACATTTTAAATAACAACACCATTTATAGGCTGGACAAAAAACAAGATAATAGGACTACATGGCAAAGGGTTTCTTCATGGTTATCCTTAGTATTCAAAGTTTTGGTGCTGCCAAGCCAGAACAAGAAAAAATTACCAGTATCACCTTATAACATCCAATGGAATCAAAAGGCCATAACCTGTGCACTCCTTAGCATGTGTGTTCTGATCTGTAAATGAATCAGACTTATTCATCCTTCTGTATAGAGCAGGATGAATGAGTCTGACCCATTGTATAGAGCTCCATGCATTTTAAACTCATTCTCAGTGTAAGCATACTTATTCACTGTGCTCAATAACAGCAGAATCTCACTATATCTCAACCCAAGCATGAAGTACAGCTTCATCAAATTGTGTAACTGAGCCATATATCTATATTATCTGCACACTGTTTTCGTTTTATAACATTATATATTATATAACATTATACATATATAACAAGTTTCTTGGCATGGTGGATAAAACTTCTAAAATAAGACCCATTTGTAGTAATTTGCTATATTTTTTTAACTGGCTATGATATATTTATGGACTTACCATGGACTGTGGTTGGGGGGGCAACTGTGAAGTTCCACAGCCCGTCCTCAAAGCGAGGGTCTGGGTCATCTGAAGGTGCAGGTGAGGGAGGGGGTGGCACAAAATTGGAGAGGGGGACTCCCTGTGTGAAGGAATCCAGACACATGGAGTCAAAGTAGCGGGCTGCCAGGGTTTTGGAGTTGTTGGCGCTGGGGTTGAGGGTCTGGGCCAGCTGGTCCAGGGTGCTGTTGAAGGGTGTTTTGAGGACGCAGGTAGCACCCACACCAGAGGGGAGGCGGAGGGTGTTGATGATCTTCTGTGGGCTGGCATCTGGGGACAGCTTACTCCTGGGTGGGGGATGGGGGGGGGGGGTGTCAAATGGGCACAGTAGACCAAATTCAGTTCTACTCGACCTTTAGTGGTTGCCTTGGCAATACACATGCATGAAAATAGTGAACCAAACCATACAATATTGTACCATACATTACATCCTCTTACAGTCCATTAGCTATGCATTCATCTGCTCTTGCCTTGATTATTACAATCTATTATTCACCTGCCAACGCTGGCTGCAGCAAGATAAGAACTAAACACCATGCAGTATCTCTGTATCCATTGGCTGGAATACTCTGGTTACTCTTTAAATTACTTGTTAAAGCCCTCCATGGTTTAACTCCTTCAGGCCCATTTATGTTCAACGTTAAATCCGGATACGGACGGAGCCTTCTGTCTGTGCTCTGCGTTCATTTCGTCCGTATTTCTGCACGTTTCCATAAAGCTTACGGATATGGACCAAACGGAGCAGTACCACCGGAAACCATGGGGGGCAGTGTTGCTGTCACTACTAGATACGTAGCTCTATTGAGACACGAAGAAGAAATAACAATGGAGGAACTTTTTGAGGAAAGGTTTTGATAGTTGGTTAGAAACTTTAAACATATTGTTTTTGTCTTTTATGGAAGAGGAACATTATCAATATCTCCTCCACAGTCATCAATGTTTGTTTTTGAGTTTGTTGTTGTCATAAACATTTAACTCTGTGCTGCCCCCTGGTGGATGTATTGGTTAACATCCATGCCAACGTAAAGGACGCATGGAAGCAGTGACGTAACATCGTTTGAAAAGGACGTATACATTTTCGTACGTACGTTGAGCATAAATGGGCCTTTACACTGCACCACAAGTTACTTTTCTCTTAACCATAACCCTTTTTTAAAGTTCTAAATAAATAAATCAAGAAAAAAAAAACAAGTCTATATTTTCATGTTCAATACAATTTCATCATTGACCCACACTAGACAGGTTGAAACTAAACCCTTACATTAAAGTGCAGGTAACAGCCTGATCAGACAATGTAAGTGTAGCTGTCACAACACAAATGTAATCTGACCTGTACTGAGGTCTGTCTTCATTGGCATAGGGGATGAAGTTGCCTCTTGGTTGGGTGTAGTTATGATACTGAGATGGGGACAAGATCAGGGGCGGCAAGTCTCCTGCAAAACAAGAGAGACATTCATGCACCTGTTGTTTGTTATTTGCTGATGGTGGAGAGCGATGAAGATGACTTTGCATGTTTTCACTGCTATGAGCATCAGATAAAAAGAACGGGAATGAACTTGAATTTGCAAAACATTATTTTAATTGTTCCCAGTTATTGAGGGCCTTAATAATCTAAAGCCCTGGGTCAACAATAAGCCTTATATCATACTTTGCCAAAAAATGTTTTCTGCCTCTCTGGAAAAGTGAATCAGTTTTAAGATGTTTATTAGACCACTTAACTAAATGTGTTTTCCTTTGGCAAGGAAGTAGGAGAGATATGGTCATTGAGAGATTTTTGTTGAATTGTGGAGGCCTTTATTTTCTCCTTTTAAGGAGTTATGATTATGATCTTGGTTTTGAATGTGGGCCTTTATTATTTAAAACTCATAATGAAGTCCAGATGTTGTTTTGTTGCTGTTTTGTTTTTGTTTTGTTGGTTTGTTTGTTATTAGTTGATTTTACTGTATTTCTTCTTTTGACTATTTGACATATTGTGCACCTGGTGTGTATCTATGACGTATATATATATATATATATATATGTATATATATATATGAATATATAAGAGGCAAAGTGGTGGACAAGTTTCGCTTCTTTGTGGACGGCGCAGTAATACCATCAATCACTGAGAAACCAGTCACTAGCCTGGGCAAGGTGTTTGACTGTAGCCTCAGAGACACAGCGTCAGTCCAAACAACCATCAAGAGGCTCGAAACTTGGTTGTCTACCGTAGACAAGTCTGGTCTACCTGGCAGGTTCAAGGCATGGTTGTACCAACATGGCATCTTGCCCCGTATCCTCTGGCCTCTGTCGAGACCCTGGAGAGGAAAATCAGCTGCTACCTCAGACGATGGCTGGGTCTGCC
Organism: Scomber japonicus; assembly: GCF_027409825.1. NCBI lineage: Eukaryota > Metazoa > Chordata > Actinopteri > Scombriformes > Scombridae > Scomber > Scomber japonicus. The sequence goes on along the minus strand of NC_070586.1, from coordinate 39,585,688 downwards.
ACGCAGTCTCACAAGTGCAGGAGCAACAAGCTTCAGCTCCTCATCAACAGCCTGGAGGAGGAGTTCAGGGTCTCCCGCACAAGAGAGGCACTGGTCTATCGAGACTCCAGAAACTCCAGAGTGGCAGCAGCTGGTATCGTGGTGTGGACGGACAGGAAGTGGAAGGCTCAAGAGGGGCTGGAGCTGACAGAGTCTCGACTGAGACACAAAGCACTGTTGGGCACGGTGGCATCCGGGCGAGCAGGGCTGGGAGCCATCCCACAACCAGGGCACGACAAGGCTCAGGGCAAGGACAGACGCCATCTGGTCCTGAAGGAGGTCCGAGCAGATGTCGAGGAGGTGAGGACCAGCAGGATGGTGGGAATGCGGCAGCAGGGGGCATGGACAAGGTGGGAAGGAGCGCTGGAGAGGAAGCTGACCTGGAATGACATCTGGAAGACTGAGCCTCAGCGGATTAAGTTCATGGTCCAAGCTGTCTATGACGTACTACCCAGCCCAGCTAACCTGCATACCTGGGGCAAGGGCGACACTCCAACATGTCCACTCTGTCCAGGAAGGGGGACTCTAGAGCAAATCATGAGCAGCTGCCCATCAGCCCTTGGAGAGGGCCGCTGGCGTCACGACCAGGTCCTGAGGACAGTGGCAGAGGCCGTCTCCAGTGCAGTGGACAATAACAAGCATGTGCGCAGCCAGAGGAGGATCAACTTTGTGAAGGCCGGAGAGAAGCTACACCCCCAGCCAACACCATCAGCCAGCCTGCTCTCATCGGCACCAGACTGGGAACTGCGAGTTGACCTGGGCAGGCTTAAGTTCCCGGAGTTTATAACACCTACCTCCTTGAGTTCAGACCTGGTATTGACATCTCCCTCCTCTAAGCAGGTCCTCTTAGTGGAACTGACAGTCCCCTGGGAGGACCGCATGGAAGAGGCCAATGAGCGCAAGCATCTCAAGTACCAAGAGCTCACCGAGGAGTGTCGGAGGAGGGGCTGGAAAGCTCACTGTGAGCGGTAGGGTGCAGAGGCTTTGCTGCCCGCTCCTTGTGCAAGATCTACACCCTTCTTGGCATCACAGGAGCTGCGAAGAGGAGAGCCATCAAGTCCACCGTAGAGGTCGCGGAGAGGGCCTCTAGGTGGATTTGGATCAAGAGGTCCGAAAAGTGGGCCAACGCTGCTGGGACACAAGCCAGGGCCTGATCAACCCTGGCTGGGTCGCCTGGGAGAGGGTGTCTAATGTTGTGAGACCCGAAACACCCGATGATCTCAGGAAACATCACTGATGATGTGTCCCAGCGCATCCACAGATGTATCTATACACACTATACACACACACACACACACACATATATATATATATATATATAGATATATAGATATATACATATATGTATGTCTGTGTGTATGTGTGTGTGTGTGTGTGTGTGTGTGTGTGTATGTATGTGTGTATATACATAAAAAAGAAGGGTAATATACAAATAAATAGGAATTGACGGATCAAGCAAATCAAAATACCAAAGTGGTAAAAAAAAACAAAAAAAACACCACAACAACAAAAAAGTTGTTGATCATAAAGTTGATCTGGCACACAGTATCGCTCCCTCCCCTTGCATGCATCAGAGAAGACTGGCATGCTCACTAGCCAATCAAGAACTGTGTAGTGTAGTAATGTGATGCATGGAACAAACAGAGGAATCAGTGGAGCTTGTAATGTTTCACTGACATCAAGATAAAAAATCTCCACAATGAGAAAACTTTAAAGAGGGAAATCATGAAGCTTGAAGTGGAAGAAATGAGGAAAGTGGATTTACCATCAGGTTCAGAAGTCTATTCCATTATTTGAAAAAAACTGGGCGGATGAAAAGAATTTAGTTTGCAGTGAAATCTAAATGTTGGGTCAAACCATTCTCTATATGCAAGAATGTCTGTTGCGTCTCATATATGACACTCTGTTTCTTTCTTATGTTTATTTATGTACAAGGATGAAACATGATAATAATTCACTTAGTCTTAGTTATTTAATAACCTCTAATAAAAACAGTTTGTGCAGAGCTCACTAAAAGGCCACTGGGCGTAGCCAATCTTCTCATGTGATGCTAATCACATGAGAGCCAATCAAATCTGTGCATTCAGACAGGCAGAGGACAGATGTTTGTTATAAAGTTATTAGATGTGAAATGAAGTTTGGTTTAAGTTAAGATTAAAAGTAAAAAGGGATTCTTTTTCATTTTTCTATAACTAAACACATTCAAAGGCCTAATTTTAAAATGCCATCTCTATTTGATATAAGACATTTTTTAAATTTTATTATTGATTTGAATCCCAGACGTTGAGTGTAAATACTACTAAATGAATTGTACTGTATTTATGTGACAGTCTACAATCTAGCCACTAGACACACAGATGCTGATGGAACTACAATGCTACTTATAACACAGACATTATGATGATCTGGACCTTCACTTGAGGACATTTACACAGATTGGACCTCAGTGAATTTTAATTGAATACCCCTGGTTTAGGGGGAAATTTAAACGGACTTTGGGTGAGTAGATTTCTGACCCACTTGACTGACCTGACTAGTGAAAAAAACATAAAAGTTGCATTCATCAATATTTATGGGATATATATGGGATGCTGACTTTTTTAAAGTGACCTAGAAAGAAATGATCACCCACTGTGCATTTCCCTCAGCTCTACAGAGCCTGCTAGCATCTTTATGCTTGTTTTCATGCCAGACATCTAATTAGGGAGTCATTTACAGCTGTCTGAACACAACCAACCAAAATAGGGCAGATTACTGCAGTAAGCTTCATATTTAACTGTAATCAGCAACGTTTGATTAGTGAAATGCTCCAACGAACAGTGTGCATTCACCTGCTTTTTCACTTAACTACCTGGCTGCTGGGACAGAACATCATCATATACAGCATGTCATGTACAGTAAGATCTCACCTATCTCATCATATACAGCATGTCATGTCATGTACAGTAAGATCTCACCTATCTCAGGCACAGATAAAGCTACAGTCATGGCCACACAAACAAAGAAGGCAGGTAGAAGGATCTGAGAGAAGAGGCCCTTGGTGTTTCTCTTGGCACAGTGGAACCTCTTCACGATAAGGCCGTGGAACTGACTCAGCTTTAACCACCAACCCTCCAGTTTGAAGCTGCCCTGCCCCTCCAGGACCTCTGGCTCTGTGGATGAGGGGTTCTCTGCATCGCCTGGAGGTAAAGGAGAGGAGAGGGCCAAATGTAGCAACTTGTAGTAACATCTGGAAAATTCTGCAGACTTCACAATGCATATAGTATTTTGGTCATTGCTACAGTGAAGCAACATCATAAATCATAACATTTCTTGCATAGTACTCAGATCTTGAAGTCGTAATCTCAGTTTTGCTTCACTAGAGGCAAAAAATAAGAATAAGAACAAAATGGTAATTTAACCCTATTTTTATGTTGTGTAGTGTTGGTGTATGTTTGTAATGTCTTCATGATACAGTGTGTATTGTATGTATTTTCTAAAGTCTGTGTAAAGTAAGAATAAATATGTGTTCTGAGTTTGACATACCACAGAAAAGTGTGTTGTTAACCACCCTGCCAAATTTGAATGATTAAAAAATCACCAAATATATGAAACTAGGCTTCAAAGTTGTGTAAAACTGAGCCTCTTTCTCTGCTCCCAAACTCTGAAAGTCACCACCTCTACCTGAAACATGGACGCTACGTCTGAGAGCTTTCTGCTGCTAACTCAGCTGCTAGCTCGGCGGCTAACTCAGCTAACTGGCTAACTGTAGACTGTAGTAGTAGTAGTGTGTGCTGACCCGCCCACTAAATCCTGAACACAGAAATGTTGAAACACAGTTTGTGAAGCCTAGCTCCACAATTCAAATGTAAATGGTTGAAATGCTTTTTACACCTTTTTTAGAAATACATTTATGACCTATTTAATGTGTTTAGAAGAAAATGTCTGAATTCACTTTACACAGTCTTTAATGTATTGGAGGAAGCCAAAGACAAATTTCCACTGAGGCGGACAATAAAGATAATTCAATTCAATTTAATTATGATCTTATGTTATCTAAACTGAGACCATAACAGTCATAATTATTTCTGTTCATTTATTTATATGAAGGATGCGACAATATTTTGAATATTAGGGCTTCTGTGTTCATGTTTTCTTTGAGATTTGACACTACAGTGAAAATACATTCACAATCACACATATAATGATCATCTGCAATCTAAAATGAGAACGTAACAGCCATAATTATTCCTGTTCATTTACTGAAATCGAAAGGATTGCAGGCCGCACGATAACCTTCAACAACTTTAAAAATATTTGTATGTATGTATATGTTTGGGCCACTGTAGGAGAAGTCATAAGTCATTCAGGCTTAAATAATGTCATTTATGTGTTTTTAAAATTGCTTTAAAATTTGACCCCAACAGTATGTAAGGGTTAAGAAATGACTATTGGCCTGTTGTTATATTTTTAAAGTCCCAAATATTGGTGAGTAATGTATCACTCTCTTGTTCTCTTACCTCTCAGGCTTGCAGAGTCTGACTCCTGGTTATCAAAGAGGGGACAGTAATCTCCATAGAAGTCTGCATAGAGCCCCCCCTCGTCCCCCCTCACTGATCCGATGGAGGAGGAGGACTTTATGGAGGACTGGCTCTGGCTCAGCCTGGAGCACATCACCAGATTACTCAGCTCCACTTCCGGTTTCTGGCTCTCTACCGAGGGTCCCGTCTCATCCTGCGGCCCCCCCGGGCCTCCTGAACCCACTGAGGATTTTCCCACTGAGCTGCCCCCAGGAGAACCCTTTACGTCTGCCCAGGGACAGAAAGAGAAATTAGGGGGAGGAATTGGAGTGGGGGGGGGGGGGGGGGGGGCTGCGGAAAAAACACTTCAGCCTGGAGCCAAAGAAAAAACTCATGAGAATATCTCCAGTCAGCGGTTTTACTCTGCATATTCTGCACAATTCTGAAAGTCAGATCTCATTTATGAAATCTAAAAAACTTTGTGGAGGTCTCACCAGCATCACTGTTCTCCAGGGACTGGTCCTCCTCAGACACTTTGAGGAAGACCTCCTCCAGGGTGGTGTCCATCACTCCAAAACTGGTCAAAGCCAAACTGTCCAGGCTCTGCTCTAAAGCCTGGAGGCACACACACACACACACACACATCAAAAGACAGTGTCAAGTGTCACATTACTGCAGTGAATTATCACTAGATAACAATATGAACAGTAATCCTTATCATGATTCATCAACATTTAAAACCTTGAGGAATGAGCTGTATTAAACATTGTGCTGTTATTGTAGATACAGCTGTGTGGTGGAAATGTCTCTGATTTGCTGAGTCATGCAACTGAGGCAACATGTCATTGGTTTGATTATGATCAATCAATCAAATCTTTCATACAGACTAGTGTAGTTCCTTTACAGATAGCTGATTGACATGAAGCTGATCATGAGAAAGAAAAGAATAAAAAGAAAGAACTAATTAAAAGACAAAAATTGAGACCAAGAGGCCATACAAATGATAAGAAATATTTAGAAATTTTAAATAAAAAAAAATGAAAAAAGTAAATCATTAAAATAATTAAATATATGAGTAAAATAAGAGAGAATAAGAGAGAGTTTATTAAAAGTTAGAGTAAAACACTGGGTTGAAATAGATACCTAAACCTAAACCACTACAAACTTTTTAATTTATTATTAATATTTATTAGTTTATTTTTTTCCTCTCTGGATGTACATAATTATGTTTAAGTCCACTTAAACTTATGTTTAAGTCCACTTAAATACATTGTAGGTGGATAAAATATTTAATATTTATCATTCTTTTGTGGTTACACCATTTGACATTTTCAGGAGCATTCAGTCTTTTGGTAAAAAATGGTGCAAAAACCAACAAAAATACTAAATGTACATTTTAACAAACATGATGCTGCTTTTAAAACTAGTTTTAAATGATTTTTTAATTACTCATCTTGCCTATCTTTATTTGTCACTGAGCTACGTATATATCTGTATATATTTATGTATATATATATATATATATATATATATCTATCTATGTGTCTATCTAAATATATATTATATACGTATGTGTGTGTGTGTGTGACCTGGAAGAGCCTCTCAAAGCAGCCTTTCTTGACAGCCTCAGAGGGCAGGATGTAGGACAGCTCAGTGTTGGAGTCGGACACCAGCAGGCACGATGCCACAAACTGTCGAATAAACTGGGTGACCCGAGCCTCTGAGCAAGGCGACAGAGAGGAGGACGGAGACAGAGACGGAGGAGGCTGCAGCTGACTGCCCTCGCCTGGAGGAGGAAAGGAGAACATATTCAACATGATAGATGGAGTGGTGGAGGAGGAGAGGATGGTTAAAGAGATATAATGAAGAGTAAGTAAGTAAGTTTTATGTCCCATAAATACAACCATATTCATTCATCTGCAGGGTATTAGAGGGGTTTTTGGGACATTTGGTGACCTTATAAAGAGATGTACTATAATTTTTACTGAAAATTTAGGTCAGTTATTTACAGTCTGACAGCCTCAAAGGAAAATAGCTGCATCTATTAAAAGGAGAACACACACACACATATATGAACACACACCTCGGCCTTCACTCTGCTTTTTAACCAGAGTCAGTTTGTATCCGTCTCCGTAGGTGCTCTTCAGGAACAGTGGAGAGCCGCAGCACTTGAGTTTTCCATGTGAGATGATAGCGATGCGATCTCCCAGCAGGTCTGCTTCATCCATGTGATGTGTGGACAGCAGAATAGTCCGGCCTGAGGCACAGGTACAACACACACACACACACACACACACACACACACACACACAGACACACACAAACACACACACACACACACTTGATGTAGAGTTAATTTACCAGAAACCTTACGCTGAAACCCCGCCCCCTACCAAGTGTCACCTGTCAATCAAAGTCACCACCTCTACCAGAAACATGGATGCTATGTCTGAATTCACTTTACACGGTCTTTAAAGACTGCAATGAGAAATAGTTAGTGGAGCATAATACAAGGGTGTCCTCTGATATCCAGCCTCCACTCACCCTGTTTGTACTTGAGGATGAGGTCCCAGATGGCCCTGCGGGCGTAGGGGTCCACCCCCGCTGTGGGTTCATCCAGGATGACAGCCCTGGAACCACCGACAAAGGCGATGGCCACAGATAACTTCCTCTTCATCCCACCAGACAGAGTCTGCACCAAGCTGTGGCGCTTGTTGGATAACTCCAGATCAACAATCATTCTATCATACACACACACACACACACACACACACACACACACACACACACACACACACACACACACACACACACACACACACACACACACATCAGAGTACATCACCATGGTAACTCATGCTTAACAGTTAACCTTCAACAGATTGGATCACAACCTTTCAACACTCTGACCACTGACAAATCAGAACCCTGTATAAAAAGAGTCATCATTCCTACAGGATCCTGACATGGACAAACATCCTGACTTTGCAATAAAGTGCCAAGTAAAAAGGAGAAATATCTATTTTTATAGTTCAGTAGAATCTAGTGATATTAACATATTACATTTCAAAAGTAACCTTCCCAACACTGAATATAATACAGTGCATCAACAGTATAGAAAAACACAGTGTACTGACTTGTCCATCTCCTTGCGTATGTCTTCTTCAGCCATGCCTTTGAGTCTGGAGTAGAACCACAGGTGCTCCTCCACACTCAGCTTGTCAAACAGGACGTTGTGCTGTGGACACATGCCCAGGTTCTGACGAATACGCTCCATCTCTGTGCGGATGTCATGACCATATATGGTGGCCGAACCAGAGGTGGGCGGGAACAAACCTGTCAGGATGGACCTATGAGAATTCGATGTTGGCAGTTAGTAGTAGTAGTATTAGTCAGACAGTGAGGTGATTCATTCTTAATTGGTGAACAATTGTGATTATAACTCCTTGTATGTTGTACACTTCAATATATTGGCTCTCATGTAACTTATTTGTATTAAATGATTCTAATTAACCCTTTACACACTGTTCAGGAGAGAGTTGAGAGTTGTTAAAAACACCATATACACATTTCTTTCAGTGGGACTTTTCCTAATGTGACCCCCAGCATACAAAAATGTATATAAAATGCAACATTTTTAGTGCATCTGATACACATTTTTATACATGCAAATGTACAAAATTCAAAAATCACCATTCAAACATGTTGTATTCATCATATTCTATCATATGTTGTCCTGGGTCATAAAGTAGTGATTGTGAATGTCTTTTTACCTCCATTAATAAATAGAATACACTCCATGAAAACTATGTTAGGGTTAATGATGAATTTAATTGATGACATTATGAGACCCTTTTAAAACTCATAAGATAACTTCACTAAAATGTAAATGTCAGGTTAAACATGATGCTATTTTCAAAGGCTGATGTTTTATAGATACAGGGTTATGAGCAGACAGTGGTGTTATCATGCTTCAGTGGGTCATTATCATTGAAGAGGTTCCTGTTCTCTATGTTTTTAGTGCAGCTAGCCCAGACCACATTCTGATCAAACATTAAACAGGGATAGTTTAGATGTTTATCTACAGTGTATCCATTCACATCTGATTATACTAAATTAAATGCCATTATAAATCAAGCAAACTCCATGTAGACAAGCAACAATACTGATTGTCATTGTGATTGACACCAACAATAAAACAATTTGGAGCCAACTGGAAGATAATCATTTTCTAAATATAATACAAATAATTAACTGCCGATTTAGAAGAAAACATTTTTACATAAGCATCAGCTTGTCCTTCAGACCAGAGATGCTTTCCTTAAGCTTTGACACGGTGAGAAGGCATGATTCACACACAGCCATCAGTTAATGGTTTAGTGTAAACTGTAGACTCAGTCACTCAAGTGTACAATACATGACCTAGATTAGTAGTAATAAACACCAGTCAGTAGCCGAAGTGTCCACATATGTCTTTCTATTCCATGTAGGCGATGTCGATAAATAAAATCGGTTAAAACACTGAGTGAAAAACAGTCCTTGTTAAAAATCAGTGTTAAGTCAGTGCTGGGGCTGGGTATTGGTACTCAATACTTTTAAGTACTGACTGAAATAAATTGATGCCAAGTAGTATGGAAAAGTCTCCCATCAAATAATCGATCCTTTTTGCACCCACAGCTAGAAAAAATGACTCTTTGTATGGACTTGCTCACAGCCAATCAACACAAGCGTTCTTCAATTAATAGATATTAATAATTTGGAGACTGTCAAAATGCATTGGTGGAGTGGTGGCATTTTGGACAATTTCACCCTTCTATTCACATGATGGGTATGTAATTAAGTACTCAGTTGGTATCAGTATCACTTTAAGGATACTTGGATTGCTACCGGTATCGTAATTTAAAAAAGGATACCCAGCGCTACTCATAACCAAGACCTCTGTGTGCTAAAGCACTATAAGGTATGTCTTATAGAGTGCCACAGGGTTGGAAGACACTAACAACCTTTTCTACAATGGCAAACACTATCAGTTGAACACCAAACTTCAGCATTGACTTCATTATTGCTTCACATGCTCAAATACACACTAATCTCTCTTACATGGTTGTGGTCTTGCCGGCGCCATTGTGTCCCAGAAAGGAGACCACCTGGTTTTCATGCAGGTTGAGGCTCAGTTTGTTCAGGGCCAGTTTGCTGCCAGTCTTGTACACCTTGGTCAGTTTATCAATACACACCACCAACGGCAGGTGGCTTGGCTCCTCCTCAATGCCCCGCATCTCCTCTGGAGAAACAGAGAGAAAAACAGAGAAACAGAGAAACAGGTGGTCTATACAAGACATTACTTAAATATAACAAGGGATTGAGTGATGATCGGATGTTCCAACGAGCTTAATATTCCAGCTTTAGCTTCATATTTAGCATACAGATAGGTGAGTGGTATTGATCAAACTCACAGAGAGAAAGTGAATAAGATAATTTCCCAATAACACTACAGGGTATGACAAAATATTACTAGAAGAACAAACACAGTTTTTAGGAAATGAAAATTACCATGTCATCTGCATATGTGTATATGTGAAAGTGTAATTAAGTGGTTCTACAGAACATGAGATTCTTGTCAACAAGCTGTCCTTGTCAACTCCAAATGATCTTACCAGATCTCCTCTGGTCCATTGCACAAGCCTGATCCTCCTCCATCACGCTGAGCCTGGCAGACCCGCCTCCACACCACGACCAATCCCACGTCTCAACACGCCCACTGCCTGACCAATAGGACCTCTGCAGGGGGAAGTACCAGGGGCGGGGAAGCCCATACATGCCTATAGGAAAGGAAGAACACTTTTAATATTGTCTGTTTAAAATAATGATTGAAAAATTGAGGAAAGTATGATTGGGATTTAGATGAGGATTCCTACCTGGATGCACTGCCTCTATGTACCAGGTAAGAACACCATACACAGCGGCATCGATGATGAGCATCATCATGGATAGACCCAGGTTAAAGTCATCGCCCTCTACTGGTGACTGGCTGATGGTTCGCCACTGGATGCCAACACCCGCAACCTCATATAGGGCAAAATATTTTGAACCCAGGCCAAAGGCTGTGGTGGACATCAGGGACTGTAGGAGACAGATGAAGGAAGACTTTATTCATGTGTCATAAGTAAGTAATATTTCACAGTGACAACACATGGAACAATGTTTACTGAGTTCATATGTGGCCAGATTAACTGGAAAGGTAGGGGGAAAGAAAATAAGGCCTTACAGCAATGCACTTCTCAAAGGCAGTGATCTTATCATGGGCCACCTCCTCCCTGATGGCCACATACATGTAGGGCACATAGCTGAGGAAATAGATGATTCCTCCACAGGCTGATGCCAGCTTGGCTTTGGAGTAGATCACTGACACCAGAAAACTGGAAAACAGTCATCTTTTCATTAAAAACATAGAAGATTCTTTAAGAGACAATGGTGTGTAGGTTTGTATTTTTAAACAATTACTGCATAGTAACCTAGCATTAACATACTATGATAGAAAGTGCTTTGTGCATAATAATGCTAGTCTAATCTAATTGGATGGTGATTTTGGTGGGATTACATCTGCACTGTGGTGGCACTAACCAGAACATGATGGTAGCCACAGCGTAGATGGTGAGGAAGAGCCAGATGATGAAGGGGTCACTGTGGAGCAACACCCGGCCGTACTTCAAAATGGCGGTCAGAGCAGTGACAGAGATGGAAAGCTGGACGAAACCAGTGATGAACCATGCCACCCAGTGAACTGCGTTGTTCAGACCCATCATCTTCATCACCTGAGGAGGAAACATGATGGTTGGATGACAGAATTTGTACATAATTGTAGATAACTATTACATTCTCAATTAAGACTCTATTGGTCTGCTGTCAGCTTGTTTAGCTTTATTTAGTGGTAGGACAAGGACAAGTAGATGGAAAGACGCAAGTAGACGCAGTAGATACTTTTCATGCCTACTAAATAATATGCCCCCAGTTTGTTCCATGGGCTTTCTGTTAAAGGCACTCCTCATGTTGAGTAGCTGTTGAATACAAAACTTGAGCTGTAAAACATCAAATAGCAGCTATGCATGTTAAATCATGCTGGAAATGAATTTTCCATGTACACGCCCTTATATACATACATGGTGAACACCAAATCTAAAAAAACCCTGGATGTTTTGCTTTTCCAGCTTTGATTTAGATACTGCAGGGAGATCTGAGGTGATGTAGGTTTAAGTCTGAGAGAAGCTTCTGCAAACAGGTGTTCTGACTGACACATCTGAACTGTGTCTGACTGAGATGATTGTGCTAACAGGTTGTAAAGGACAGATGTGTTCCTCAGCAATTTCTATGAAAGAACAGAAATGTCTCAGTCCGTGTCTTAGTACTTTCTGACTTTCATACTCTCAACTTCAGGCTCACTTGTTCCTACTGAAGACATAAACCTTTAAAAATGCTTCACAGATAGGACTGGGTATCGGTACTCAAAGTCGTTTAGGTATGGACCGAAATAAATCGATTCCAAGTAGTATGGAAATGTTGCCCGCTCTAAAGTGTGTCTACACTACACGCCTGTTACACTGGATAAAAGTAGAGTACTAAATGTGTAATGGGTATCGAATTAAGTACTCAGATGGTATCAGTATCACTTCAAGGGTAAATAGATTGGTACTGGTGTCATCATTGATACCCAGCCCAATCACAAATTAAGTTATGGTTTTCCTTCAAAAATGTCAGTAATTTCCTAAAACAACAGGAAGAAACAGCATTTGTTGGGAACTATTTTCAGTAGCGGATGAATCCACATTTGTTTCTCTAGTGAGTATTTCTGGCAGCAGGATGTCATGTGAAATTAAGTGAAAATGGTGATGAAGGAACATGTCACCCACTGCGACAATGTGACTCACTGATGTGTTTTCAATAGTTATTGGACAACCATGGAGCTAAATGGTACAGAGGTACAAGATACATGAGGTCAGCTATGAGAAACATGTAGATTATCACCAGATCTGTACTTTAACTAATAACCAGCATACTACTGGTCATGCCGAACACTTACCTGACATATTAACCAATCAATTTCAAAAATCTTACCTCTTTTAGTCGGTGCTCCTTCTCGGCCACAATGTGCTGAATCATCATGGCCACTGAGTAAACCCAGGAGATCACCATGCACAGAGGCATCATGTGCTCAATCACAAACAGGAAACTGGCAGAAGAAGAAAATAACAGATCAAATCAAGATCACAGTTTATTTAATTAAAATACAATTTGTGCATATATTTGTTTTTCCATCTCTACCATGTTCAATATCATGGCATGAACAAAGCCACAGAAAAGAGAACGTGACAGGTACAGTATGTTCATGTTAATGTTTCTTACTCGTCTCTGGTATAACACGGGTAGGGGAACATCTGAACGTAGTTACCAGGCTCCACCACATCGTGGCCCACAAATGCGTTAATGATGGCTCTCTCAATCATATCTGAGAGAGAAAAGTGACACAAGTTCATTACTTTTTTTATAGTTTGCATAGAAAAAAAGAAGAAAAAGGTGAGAAGAAGGTGGAGAGGACAATACAAACAACTTATCTAATGTGAGACTGTCTGAAACTGTCTGGATATAAACTTTTTCCCAGTGTTCATCCAATTTTTTAATTATGGGATTTTTGTAATCACCCTATTTCCTAGTTCCTAGTTCCTGGATTTTGGATTTTTTTTGTGTGTGAATATTATCCAGTATTGCGATGTACCTGCTGCACTGTAGCTAAATTTCCTCCTGGCTTTCTTTACCATTACTTTCAAGTTATAAATGTTATATATAATGTCTTATAAATGTCTTATAATGCTGCTCTTCCTTGAAAATATGTTTTTGAAAATGAAATGAACCTTTAAAAGGTACCCATCAATATTTTTTTTAAATACTTAATATATCAAATGACTAGTGATACACTCATTCACTTAAACTACAAGCCATTTAAAGAACTGTTCCAACTAAACACACAACCAAGAATTTTTATTAGAACAACTTCCTGCCAGAGAAATAGTCCCTGTAACATGGATTGACACTGTTTTATATACTATGCTGAGTAGTGTTGGCTGGAGTAATTTTTAATGTAATTAATTACTTTTAAATGTGACATATGAGTGGTAGGGGTAGTGTCCCCTTTAACACCTCACAAATATATGGTTTCATGTTAAAAAAAGAAGGCTCAGTAACTCAGTCATAGTTGGGGTCAGGTACATACAACTCTACTTAAACTGTGTGTGCACTCAAAGACAGAAACATGCAGATACATTCTCTTCATCAGACTTGTCAAGTCGTGCGCACACATGGATCTGTTATATAAATCTCGGCCATTGCTGAGCCTTATCTAGTGGAGCCTTATATCCACTCCTGCAATTAACAATAAATGGAGGAAGATCTGCCCTTAACCAGCCATTTTTGCACATCAATAAGCTTCCTGCATGCTGTTCTGCACCAGTGAGGTTCTTAAACAGTAACTGTCATTACACACAGCTGTGTGGCTCTTTATAATGTCCATATCATTAATTGATCACATAGGCCTGTAAACATTCATCAGCAGTGATACCTCAATCATTTTAAACATCAGAAATATAATCAGATTAGTAGCAGTGTTCAGATAGATAGATAAGTAGATATGTAGATAGATACTTTATTGATCCTTCACAGGAATTTGCTTGGTTTACATCAGCTATTTATATTTATATTTAGATTCTGTCTCTCGCCTAATTTTTCCATCTCCACTGTATCCTATCAGTAGCTCACTCTGGGGGGGGGGGGGGGTAATGAAATATGTGTGAGGTGTGAATATTCTCATCACACATTCTGGTGTCAGAAATACCAAATAATATAACGTGTGGAATATGACATATGCATAGTTTTGTGCGTACTAATTGTTTATACATCTTGCGTCTGGTCACTGTAGTTTCCCAGTTTCTGGGAAAAAAATGTTTTATTTTTGTGCATTTTTTTATAGGCAAATGTACAAGTTTGACCCGTGTTTATGAAAAAAATCCAAGATAAACATTCAAACATGTTGTATTTATCATTTTCTGTAAAGTGATTGTGAATGTCTTTTTAATCAAACAGTAGGATTAATCAAACATGTATTAATGACTGATGGGGAATTTATGAAATATGAGTCATAATATCAACAGTATGTAAGGATTAAAAAAGTCCTTTTAACCCTTACCCCCCACAAAATCACATACTTGATAACGAAGAGAAAAAACTGCCACTCTTTTTCATTTTGAATGAAGAGTTGCTATAGTAGCTGTGTGGCTTCTGATAGACCTCACCTCTGATTCAAAACAAAAAAGAATAATGATGATTTAGATCAGATGGTGCAACAGTCTGACTGTATGTCATAATCACACCAATTACATAATGTCTGAGTCACATAACAAACGTATTTTGGAGATATTTCCTGCAGAGAGCTGTTCCAATAGGTACACAGTTAACATTTGTGTCTGATATGGACACTTTTGTCCAATTCCGATTTTCATTTTGTGACTATTTCATAGTGGTTTTAGCAAGAGCCTTGAAAACTGGTAAAGGTTAATCATTTTTCACATATTTTTGAATTCGGCACATTTACCACTTTGGACAAAAGTGTCTAACGTGTTTGATGCCATAAAAAAAGGCATATTTGAGATTCTTTTTCAGTTTTTTTGCATGCATCTTCTAATCCACTTCTCCTCTATTGATCCAAACCATTGATTTAATTAATTTCAGACTTTTAACCCCTTCAATGCCAGAAAATAGAGTCCCTGGTAAAAAAGAATGGTGAAAAAAGCACATGAAAAGGTGGTTATTTCCAACATACTGAATGCAAATTAAATTTGGTTTGGAGGGATTATAACAGTCTTGTATATATATCATTGATGAGTAACAAGATTGATTTCCAGGGGTTTTTAGTTTTTTTGTAGATTTAAGGAAATGGCTCCCATAGACTTCCATTAGAGGGTATACATGTGGGCAGCTCCAGAACTGTACATTTCTCTTTTGTCCAATGTGGTACTTGTGCCAGTTTGGTTCTGAGAGTCCCTGGAAATCAATCTTGTTACTCATCAATGATATATATCCAAGACTGTTACAATTCCTCCAAACCAAACTCAATTTGCATTCAGTATATTGGAAATAACCACCTTTTCATGTGCTTTTTTCACCATTCTTTTTACCAGGGACTCTATTTTCTGGCATCGAAGGGGTTAAAAGTCTGAAACTAATTAATGAATCAAAAGAGGAGAAGTGGATTAGAAGATGCATGCAAAAAGAACTGAAAAAAAATTCTCAAATATATGTTTTTTATGGCATCAAACACGTTGGACACTTTTGTCCAAAGTGGTAAATGTGCCATTAAAAAGTATTAAGGTACACAGGTTAAATATCAAAACACACATTAAAACATTGGTAGATACATTGAGATTTTTTTTCAGACACCACTCCCCCCTTTTGTGACCCCTTTAACAATTATACAATACAATTATATAATTGTTTTTTGGAATTCCATTCTCTCATGGATAAAATAAACTGCAAGTTGCCTTGGCAGTTTCCAGGCAGTCTCCTGTCAGTTTACATGCATCATTATGGATCAACTGTCTGTATCAGACAAGCAGCTCCCTGCTATCTGCTTTCTAAATAAAATATGACTTGCAGTGAGAAAGTGCTTCAGCTGCAGCTTTCATTGGCATTTTCACAGGTGTGCCCACTTCACAGCGGTAAGCACTTTACCAGAATCAATGTTTCTCTTACTAAAACAAACTAAACAATGCATTTGACACCACATACTGGCTCCTCCTGGCTCTTGATTTATAGCAGAGGATGTTGTCGTTTGCACATTGCTCTAAAACAAAGTCCACAAAAAAAAAAGGTTTCTGCTTCCATGTACATTATGTATCAGATCCATCTTTAAACCTGCAACATGGATATATTTCCAGCACTAAAGAAGCATCGCATTCTGGTCACATACCTTGGATCCAAACAAAACCATAGAGGAAGTAGAATTTCCCCCCAGTGTTTGGTCCTGGACGCCAGTAGGCCCGTCGGATTTCATTGGTCTTTTCAGTAAAGCTGGAGTTTTGTCTTATTTTGTACAGGACGTGAGGTGGCAGGGAGCCATCTTTGTTAGTCTGGAAGATCACACCTATGAAGCAGAAGAGCAGGTATTAGGTCAGCAGCGTCCTGGTGGTCAACATGAAGCCTGCTAACATCATAGTGAAGCTTCTAATTCCATTTCGGACCAAACCTCTGCCTTTAATGCACATTTCTCTGTCCTGTGGGAATCTCTCCTTGCATACCTGACTTCATCCTAAGTCTCTGAATTATCTTTACTTAATGCACCTGTTTAGCCAGAAACTAGATGTACATGTCTAACTCTGGATGTCCATTGGATGCAGCTGTGATGCATTCCTGTTGGTCCACAGCTGTATCACGTTTCTGTTGTGGTTCAGTCGCCCACTGAAAGGTAGAGAAGCATTTGTACTGTTTACACCTGGTATTAACATGTGTCTCAGGTGATCCAATCACAACTTGACAGCTATAAATACAAATGTACCTACTACAAACTACCTCTGAGATTTTCATCAGTAACTCTAACAGATTACACTTACATTTATTTTGTAATTAAATGATGTAACACCATAACATGTAACTAGTTACTCTCCAATACTGTCTGGGACACATTTGACCACATATGTTTTGTAGTGCCAACACTAATGTGAGTTTTCAGTAAGGATGTTACAGGAAAATATGTCATCAATGCAGGATGTGGAGCTTGTTTTGGTAGATGGTTGAAAGAATGGAGAGGAGCGCATATGTACGTGGTTGGAGTAATCTGAACAGTGGGAATAGTACATGTATATTCGCTCTTGAAAATTTTTTATTCGCTCTTAGATCTTTAGCACGCACTAAAAACAAATCTGGCCCTTTTTTGACTGATGTAATTACTGTACGCAGGGCCGTTTCACCCCCACGGACAGAATCTGGACACAAGTGGCCAGCTCAAGACTGCTTGAGACCCATAATAGAGACAGGTATAAACAGCAATATCGGATCGTATCACCCGAGATGCGTGTTAATACCAGGTATAAACAGGACCAGTGTGTCTTCAAACAGTCTGCTCTCCAGACGCCAAGTTTTGTATTGTTTTATTCAATTTTACAAGCATCTCTGTTTTGTGCGTGTACCAAATGTCAGGTAGATTGTTTCCAATATTGTTTTGCTGACATTTTTGGGGTTTTACAAGCAAGATGTATTTGTAGTGCTGTTCATGCTGTAGTATTGAATGTGTTGTTATACTGTGAGGTGTTTCTAAATTACATATGTGGCTGGCCATTTGGATGCTCAGAAGATATTTAATAAAATGAAATTGCACATTTTTTGTCAGTCCATTCAAACTGCGACACTATGCTACTATGTCGCCCACCTGTTGCAGCTCCACTGCTACTCATTTGAGCATTAAACAGGACTTTCTACAAGCATTAGTTTTTCTATTGGTTGAGCTATCATATTCCTCCCAAGGACATAGTGATGACTCACTGGCAAACACAGACACATTGTCCTGGTAGGCCTGGTTCAGGGTGTAGTTGACGATGCTGTCCTCGTCAGGAAAGCCCTTGAAGATATCCACACTGACCTAGAAGCCCGGGACAAACAAAGAAATAATCTCTCACAGAGGAAGTGGAGTCATGAAGAGAAACTATTGTGAGAGCTGAGCACCGTACTAGATTACTGCAAGGTCTGCATGTTTGCACTTGGAATCAATAGGATAGCGTTTCATTGCCTTTTCCTGTTTCCACTCTATGTCTGCAAGCAGTGCATGTCATTACTAATATAATGACCTTAATCAGTGTCATTTTATGGTATGTGTCACTTCAGATTGAAAATAAACACCAATATTCTTCATACTAAATTGTCACAATATATTATCAAGTGTGTGAGTTTGTATTTCCCTCCTCCATGGTTCATCTTGTATTGTTGTCATAATGGTGTATGCCTACCCATTTCTGCTGAAATACAATAATATCAGTGTTGTGTTTTTATCTTGTTGCACTGCCTCCAAGTGGTCAACAAAATAAATGAACAGATTTAAAGAAATAGTTTGACATTTTGGGAAATAAACTGAATTGTTTTGCCAAGAGTCAGTTGAAAAGAATGATACTAGTCTAATGGCTGTACAGTAAATATTAAGGTTAGCTTTAGCAAAGGGAAACAGCTAGCCTAGATCTGCCTAAAGAGCACAAAATCTACCAACTAGCACCTTTAAAGCTTACATATTAAACTTTACATCTCTTTTGTTAAATCTGTACAAAAACGTAAGTGTAAAAACAACAATTCTATGTTTTATGGGAAAGCTGCAGCTGCTACTATGCTACTCCAGCGAACTCTCTTTGACTTGTTACTCAGTAAAGAGTTATGCTAGCTATGTATTGTTAGTCAATGTTAAGTACTATAGAATAAAGTAGCCATGTAGAAATCTCCCTGAAGTTGTCTGTTGGCTCTCTAGGCTAACTAGCTAGCCCAGAGCAAGGCTGTGAACTACAGGGAAGCAGGAGGGAGTTTGGCTCCTCTTAAAAAACACATGAGCTCTCCTGAAAACACAATTTGTGAAATTTTGGGGGGGGGGGTATCAATAACCACCCCCCGATTAAAAAAAAAAGCTCCCCTGAAAGCTATGGGATAGTTCGCACCCTGCCCAGAGCTTCTGCTAACTACAAGCTGCCAGATATCTCCACCTACCCAACTCAAATTACAAGCAGAGGCTCCAGGAATTTACTGTCCCAGACAATAATGTCAAGAAGAAAAAGAGAAACTTAGTTTTGGACACATCTGCATATCCATATCATGAAACATTTAACAATACAAGGACAAGACAGTATATATATTATTTTTTTAACGTTCCTTTATTTAAGTTTTCTTAATCCGAGTGTGATATTAAGGTGAATCGTACAATATTGTTGGCGGTGAGTGGACTGTCTCGTGTATGTGTATTGTGTATTTTAGTTACTTTTAATACTAATAACTAATTTATTTCATTCTTTATAAGCATCTTCTTTCTTTTTTACTTATGGTACCAAAAGGATTGCTACAATAAAGACTATTCTATTCTAACTGTTGTTGACATGACTTGTGTTTGTACTGCTAATTATTTCTCTTTCTCTTTGTTTTTTTCTTTTTACTTTTGAGTGCAGGGATTAGGGAGGGTGGATATATTCATTGTACATTTGTTTGATTTTTCTTGAGAAGTAAAGACAGAAATAAAAACAAAAAGAAGAGCAAACTGGCTTGGTAAGGAATGGCTGCCCATTATACAGACCTTAGACATGAAGCGCGTCCAACCACAGGCAGCGTTGTCGATGGTGTCCAGCTGTTCTAGCAGGGTGGAGGTGTTAGGAAGACTGTAATTTGCCTCCATCAGGCCTTGTATTAGCTCACTGTCCGTACCATTCAACAGCTCAGGGTGCTGTTGAAGCTCTGAAGACAGCTGGATGCAGAGGAGAAAGAGGATGAATGGAACCTAATGTGTGCCCATTACGTTTTCACTCTTAGATGATTCATAGTGCACTTCATGGGAAATACATAAACACTGAATAATTTTCACTTCCTGATGTTATCATGAATGATTTTCAGAGGTTGACTTGCATGTGAGTGTACCTGCTGTAACCACACCAGCTGGTTGTGCAGCCGACCCTCCTCAAGAAAAGTCCTGAGCTGGGCGGAGATGTTCAGCCACACTTTGGTGTAGTGTGTCACGTTCCCAACGAATGCAAATGTCTCATTGGCCTAAGAGAGAAAAAATTGTTGCTTTGTTTTTTTAATGCAATTTTTTAAATAAATTCAGCCACTTGTCATTAAAGTTTGCTTTGGCTGTTCTTTCCTCCTACGCATCTTCCCTTTATCGCTCACCCTTGAACACTCCAATGTCTTTAGCCACTTGCTCAGATAAATGATCTATACAGGTGCTGCCAATAGTCAGACTGTGCAATCAACAGATAATCAATAGGTGGAAGAAGGTTGGTGTGAACCCAGCATGTCAAACAGTGCAGGATTCTTGTGTAAAGAATACAAATAATGAAACCTTTCCCTCTGTTGTTAACATGGTCTAACATAATTCATGTTGGGAGTCTCTGGCTCTGTAGTGTTGTAGTATTAGTCAAGAGTGAAATATTAATATCAGGGTATAAAATTAATCACAAGGCTATAAGGTAATAAGGCTGGATTTATTATGTATGTTTCTTGTCAACAAACCCCATTAAAAGACCAAGAACCAACAGTGTGGTCGTCTCTCTCTCTCAGTACTGACTGACCTTCCTGTCTGTGGTTCTCAGCAGGAAGAATCAATACCATTGGTTCCTACTGAAGACATCAATCTTTAAAAACAGCTCACAAATATGTATTTTCATGTATTAAAAACCCTGTCATTTGCTGAAAGAGCTGGTCCTTGTTTTTAGCAAACTTTATTCAACCAGGTGGAAAAGGCACATTTGTTTAGGACTATTTTAAGCAGCAGATGAATTCACATTTGTTCTAGAAAGTATTTCTGAGCTCCCAAGTGAGTAGATAGCATCTAAGCGGCCGGGGGTGAGCCTGGGACGCCAGGTTTCACTGCTGAACCCTTAAGAGGTGTTGTGGGCTTATCAGTGAAACACTGAGGAAGGAAGGCGCCGACTTGGCAACCCAGAGGATGCCATCACTCACTTGACCATCCTACAGAGTCCTGGCAGCATGTCTCAAGTGTGCAACTAAAGGATAATAACATCTAGTCCTACACAATAGATCTGGCAGCAGAATGGTGTAGTTGTGATTATATTACTATAAACCAGAGTGTGCGTGTTCATGATGATGAAGGAACTTGTCACCCAGTGCTACAGATTGACTCACTGATGTGTTTTCAATAGTTTTTGGACAACCATGGAGCTATGACACAAAGGAATAGATCAGACTTTGATAGACCTACAATACTTGTTAATACGATACATTAACCCTTACGTACCATCCATATTCTGACTCATAATTAATCTCTACACCAATTCACATTCATAAATTCCTCATCAGTCATTAATAAATGTTTGATGTTAGGATGTGGGAATGCGTATATTTGTCATTTTGTGAAGTGTTCCATCTACCTGCCCAGGGACTACAGGCGGAAAATAGCAATTCATCTCTCCTTGTTTTATACAGGGTTAATGTTTTATTGTGCAATATCCCTGTTTTAAATTTTTTTTTTAACAAAAATTACAAATTAATTTTACAGAAAAAAAATACATTCACAATCACTATTTTATGTTCCAAGAGAACATTTTATAGAATATGAAGAATACACGTTTGAATAGTGTTGTCTTTTTTAATAAACACACTAATTTTGTACATTTGCGTATATAAATGTATTTATCGACTGCAAAAAAAGCAAATTTTTCTATTTTTGTATAATGTGGGTCCGATTATAAAAAGTCTGGCTAATATAAATGTGTATATGGTGTTTTTACAATGGATCTTGATTATTTTCATTTGTCAAAACCATGTTGTTATGTTCACAATGGATTAAATGACTATGTGTAGTGTAAGAGTAGTCACTCATTGTAATTAATAGAGAGCAGAGAATTGTCAGCAACTCCACATTACTTTGTTTTGTTGTTGTTTTTTTACTCTGGAAATGTATCTTGGAAAATAAACACGTAAAAAAATATACACATTAATAAATAGATATATAAAGTACCAGTCAAAACTTCCTATTCATTTGAATGAGAAAAGTGTGTCTTTCAGTTACTGTACATATATAAATTTACACATACTGTGGTGTTAGAGTACTGCTTCCCTCATAGCTTGTTTATCACATTAATAACAGTTGGCATTAACAATTTTTGAATCCATTTGTCCTGACTGGCTAGAGTTTTATAATGGTGACCTGATGGGAGGAGTTGGAGTGAGTGATAATGGGATGTGAAGAGTCCTGCTTGATAAAGGTTGTTTGCGTGGTTGCAGAGATCTGATACTAGTTCATGTAATTGCATTTGCATGATTGATGATGCAAGAAAGTTATTGCTTGTAACATAGAGAAAGTTGCATCTATATGTCAGATGTTGTGTTTGTGGTTTGTTCTGCTTGATGCAGCTTTTATTACAGCTTTGCAATTCTTTGGTGTGGAGCTCTGTGATAGAAGTACCGTATGTCAGTTAAAGTGATAAAAGAAACTTTGCTTATACACCTACACCAAAGAGAGAACTCTCTACTTGCCTTCTGAATCACTTTATCCACCTGGGAGCCGATGGGCGAGTAGAGGATCTTGGGATTTGTAGTCATCAGGTGAACCAGTAAGCCCAGGTTCCTCTGTTCTTTGCTGGTAAAGCCCAGAGAACTCATATTACCTTGCTTCAAGGCCTCCGGCTCAATGATCCTGCAACAGCCACAGGTTAAAGGCCATTAACTTTACTGCTACTCACAGTAATAGTTCTTCTACACTTTGTTATCTGCCACAGGCTGTTCAAATGAATCAAACTTAAACAAAACATAGTATCCCTCTCATAAATCAGGCCACAACCTCACTGTGCTCATATCACACAGCTCACACAAAGAAATGACGCTGCAGTGTTTCTGAATGGGAAGCACCAACATTCACTGTGTGTGTCTTTTTACAGTCTTTTTAAACATAGTTATTGTTTACTGCAACTTTGGCTTTATTTACAGGAGGTTAAATCTGAAGTCACACCTTTTTCAAATGTTTTAATATTTAACATGTTACTGAATATATACATTGCTGTTTTTAATTCTTTGAAATCAGTATTTTGTTATATTTAGTAAATAAATCATGATGTGGGATTATTTGGAGCACACATGGACTTAAATGGAGTCACAGTACCAATAAAACCCACTTTATTCATCAAATATCTTTATTTTATATTCCATTGTGGCATTTATTTTTACATTACATTTTAAATAGAGTAATTAGTAATCTGTAACCTAATATATTTCCAATGTAACCCTCCTAACCCTGTATACAGCTTATCTAAACCACTTTATTTGGAGGTCAAACTAAAAGTGAGTACAACTGAAAAGTCTCTCATAATCCTTCCTGCACAGGAAAACTGTGTGCTCACAAATAACGTAAACTGAACCAGGAAGTGAGTCTACAAGCTGTTAGATGTTTCCAACAGACAGTTTGTCTAACTTTTCTCTTGCAACTCAGCCAATGAAAGCTGCACTTGCATGAAAAATTCTAGCTTTAATTAACACTAACTCGTACTTGAAGCTCCAGCTGTTCCACTGACACAATTCAGCCGTGTCTATCAATGTTAACTCTAACCAGGCACAGAGTACAGATGATTGATGCATGCTGAATCATCTTGTGTTTCGTTTAGCTTCTTTTTAGTGATGCTGCAGATCTCAGCAGTTTACATGGTAAACACTATTTTATTCATATGTGTAGGAATAACAACAGTTACTACAAACATATGAACAAAATTGTAGTAAACAGAAAATTAGCCTTTAAAGTCTGTGTAAAGTAAAAATAAATATGTTTTCTGAGTTTGACATACCACAGAAAAGTGTGTTGTTGCCAAATTTGAATGATTAAAAAAATCGCTAAATATATGAAATTAGGCTTCAAAGTTGTGTAAAAATCAGCCTCTTTCTCTGCTACCAAACACTGAAACCCCGCCCCCTACCAAGTGTCACCTGTCAATCAAAGTCACCACCTCTACCAGAAACTGCTGCTAGCTCGGCGGCTAACTCAGCTAACTGGCTAACTGTAGACTGTAGTAGTAGTAGTGTGTGCTGAATGTATTTATACCTCTACAGCAGCAGGGAATCAATGATTGGCATAAACCCACCCACTAAATCCTGAACACAGAAATGTTGAAACACAGTTTGTGAAGCCTAGCTCCACAATTCAAATCTAAATGGTTGAAATGCTTTTTACACCTTTTTTAGAAATACATTTATGACCTATTTAATGTGTTTAGAAGAAAATGTCTGAATTCACTTTACACATGCATGTGTAAAGTGAGAGACTCTTTCAGTCTCTCATGCTTCTCTTCTTCACATAAAGACATAAATATCAGCATACCTGTTGTTCCCACACAGAATGGGCTGCAGCCCCGCCCAAAGCTGCACAAATGCTGAGAACTGAGAGTGTGGGTTTTCAGCTTCCTCCTTCCCTTTCCCTCCTCCTCCTCCTCCCTCTACTCCCTCTGCTCCCTCCTCAGCCTCCTCTCCAGGGATGTCTGTGGTGTTGGGGCCCCACGTGGTGGCATTGAGGGACCATGTGGCGTTTGTGGGTGAGGGGGGAGTTCTACCAGCACAGGCGCCTTTGGGCAGCAGTCGGGCCAGGCCTGAGAGCAGGTCCACATCCTTGAGAAGCCTCTCCACATCAGCCAGGTCCTTCAGTAAGGCCCCCAGATGGGACTGGGCTAGAGGAACGAAGGAACTGGACCTCTCCAAGTGAAGCTGGTGGGAAGAGGATGTAGGATAATGCTAGTTTGGTAATATCATGATGTTTAGGACTGGTCCAGGATTTAAAATGTCAAGGCAAGTCAGAAATTTAAATAGTTATTATATAATATAAACGACAGAGCTTCTTTTTTAACATCCATAATGAGCAGCAGCTATCTTGTGGGAATGAGATGATCAGACACTGTAAGAAATGTCCATAGAATTAACATTGAAATGATGTAAAATCATGACATCAAAAAAACTGTAAATGGAAATTAAGGTTTATGTATTAAATCTTAAAGTATTAAAATATTATCTCAAAAAGTAGTTTGTTTAAGAATTACAAAAACTTAAAATACAGTACCAGTCAGAAGAAACTGTGTCCAAACTATATGTATTGTATATTGTCTCTTTGTTGTTGTTGTTTTTTTTGACACTATTAAATATATTATTTGTTGAGGGTCCTTTAAATGTGGTTATTAAAAAAATATGGACAGATATGTGGGAAGTGGGACATTTTAGAGTGAAAAAACACATGTTAGTGTTCTATGACAAGAAACCTTTTGGTGGATCTTTTAACAACATCTGAAACATGATAGAAGACACTGATTTTGTTGTTGTTGTTTTTTATATTATATACTTATATTTACTTTTTTTGAAATTTTAAATCTGTTAAATCTGTGTTCAATTTAGTGAATAAAAGCCAACTTCTTGTTACCTACTGATCTAAGTGAAGGGGTCAGCCCTGAAATTAGCCTGGCTGGGCTCACTTAAAGTGGACCAACCTTTAAGGTGGACCATCTATTCTCACTGTAGTAACAATCTCAGCTGCTACTAAACTGAGTGGAGAAATGTCTGGCTGCTGAGTCTCTGCTGAGTTTTGCTGCTGTCATACATACATTTATTTTTCTTTCTTTTTTAAGACAAACTGAATTTGACTGATGTGTACATGACCTACTTAACTCATAAAACACCCTCTTTTTTATCAGCATCACACTCACCCCAATACATAAAAATGGTTCGAGGCAACACACAATTCTCCCTGAATAAATATGGTATTTGAACCAATCATATCATGTCACGGGCGGCTGTGGCTCAGGAGGTAGAGCGGTCGTCCTCCAATTGGAAGATTGGCGGTTCGATGCCTGGCTCCTCCAGTCCACATGTCCATGTGTCCTTGGGCAAGACACTTAACCCCAAATTGCTCCCGTTGCTGTGCCAACGGTGGATGAATGTGAATGAATGGTTAAATTCCTCCTGATGAGCAGGTTGGCACCCTGCGTGGTAGCTCCTGCCATCAGTGAATGTGTGTGAATGGGTGAATGACATGTGATGTAAAGTGCTTTGAGTGGTCGTAAAGACTAGAAAGGGGCTATATAAGTACAGTCCATTTACCATTTAACTGCGATTGTGGCAAAAAATTGTTTTAAAATGACAATAATATTGTTTATCGCAATTATTTCTGAGACAATATATCGTCCAACTAAAGTAGTTATCGTGACAAGTCTACTTATTTACATTTTACATGAAATGTTTCTACTGTACCTTCTCAGTGACACTCTGCGTGTCGATCTGCTCTCGAAGCTCCTGGCTCATCTGCTTGAAGCGCTCTGACCTTTGACCCTCCCCTCCGCTGCACACTGCGCTGCGATAGGCCTGAAGCAACAGTAGCTGCTTCTCAGGCACCAACAGGATCTTACTGAGCTCACTGGAACCGCTGTCTCCGCAGGTGAGGACCTCCAGCATGGCACCGGTCAGAAGAACTCCCTGTGGAATACACTGAATCACTGTTTTGTCCCAAGCAAGCACCAGTAAGCTGAACATGAACATGAACTGCTATCTCTACTGAAACCGACACATTTCTGAATTCTATCTGCGTCCTTTTGTTTTGATGATCAATCATTTTGTGTAACAACCCTGCAGTAATTTCAAACCTTTCCTGCTTTCATACAGGACAGGTTTAGTGTGTTAGCCTGCTGTAGCTGGGCCTTTTTTACCCAATGAGGCTCAATCTCAGAGGTTAAGAAGGTTAACTTATGTCCGATTTTTTGTCTAACACATAAAGCATTTCTTCATGTTCAGATTATTATTATTGTTATGTATTAGGGACTACGGATGCAAATTAGTGGCTTTGCTATAATCCGGCAGGTTTACAGAGATGTTTAATATTGATGTTTATTGATGTGCACTGTCCCTATCCAAAAATAAAGCATTATTATTATTATTATTGTTATTATTAGGGCCCGAGCTCTGACCAGCGAAAAGCCCTATTGTATCTCTAAACCAACATGCATGGGGGGGCGAGGGCCCGTTCACCGCTGCTTGCAGCTTTAATTATTATTATTATGTTCTTTTAGCAAGAAGAGTAACTCAAGAGGAAAATTCTTCATACTGCTAACTACAAAAATCTGCAACTTCAACTAAACAACTAAACAAAAACATCAAATACCAAAGAGTTCTACATCTTTTATTGAAGCTGTAAATAGGAGCATACTTTTACCTTTTTCATTTATATCAACTTTCACAGCACTAGTCACAGTAACATTCTACAGGCATTAAAACATAAACACAACCAAGTGCAAGTGATGTAAATCAGCAGGTATACCTCCACCTCCTTTAGGGCCTGCTGGTCGTTCTTCTGGTTTCCAGTGACTTCAGTCAGGCCTAAAACTCGGGACATCAGTCTGAGCAGAGCCTGCCTGTGAGCTGCTTTTGTTGGGTCCTGTAAAGCCTTGTGAATCAGACCTCCATCCAAACTGTGGACACTTCCGAACAGCTTCTCCTGAAGGGAAATGAAGAAAAACAAGCATATGCTCCATGTTCACTAAAGCCAAATACAATACTAAAGAATACTAATTATAATAATGGCTGCAGGCCTCTATTACTCTCTATAACTGTAAAGTCCTGACAGGATACGGCGCCAAAATATGCCAAAAATAACACCAAATATCCATTCATTTGTAAAATCAACCGCCTTTGAGAGCCTCTGTGCAGCAATGTTCTAAAACTCTTGTTAGCATAGCTCCTTTAGCAGCAGAACAGTAAATGTGAGCAGAGGAAAAGGTTAGCAGGAAGTTGTCAGTCTGGTGGTAAATGTACAGAACAGATTACAGTGTGTCAACAGTGTTATCACCTAATTCATAAATGTCATACATGTCTATATGTGTGTGTGTGTGTGTGTGTGTGTGTGTGTGTGTGTGTGTGTGTGTGTGTGTGTGTGTGTGTGTGTGTGTGTGTGTGTGTGTGTGTGTGTGTGTGTGTGTGTGTGTGTGTGTGTGTGTGGTGAAATATGTATGTGTGTGTATGAATTTACCTCAAGATGAAGCACTTTATCTCCAGGTTTATGTCCAGTGTCTCTTGCCCCTTGAATCCAACTGTGGGCCCCTCCTCCCTCTCTGGAAGATGTGCCAAAGATAAGACTGTATACCTATAGGACACACACACACACACACACACACACACACACACACACACACACACACACACACACACACACGATTCATTATATATTTGAATATGACATCTTGCAACAATATAAAACTATTAATATGTTTTCATTAAACGCATTAACATTATATTTAACTGCAGACAGTGATGATTAAATGTGATTTCAGTTGAACTTCAAGCCTTAATGCTGTAATAGAATGAACATGTCCTCACTATTTGGATTAACAATTATTTGGAGCCTTTCATTCAAAATCAACTCTAAAATAAATACAGTAGAATGGAAATGAAAGATATGATCATTTAAGCAGATTTATTTAGACTTCACTGACTTCTTAAAAGCACATATTTGTCTAATTTCCTCATTAACTTGCACTGTAAGGATTAGAGGAAGAGAAAGTCTATTAATTAATCCATCAATTGTATTATTTTACAATTAATCTAAACATCCTTGTATCATTAATCATCATGTATATTTTCTTTCATCTTAATGTTGCATTTTTATTGAGTTATTAAAGCTGAATGTGTAAATCCATTGAATAGTCTTATCACTCAGTGCTGACAGAGATCAGTACAGAACATTTTAAGCATGTCAAACGGCCGGCTGCTGTCAGATACATGTTGTGTGATTAGACTCACTCTAGAGTCAGTAGTGGATGTAGCTGTTTGTCTCTTCCTGAGACAGATGTATGCAGGAGTCACTGTAAGACACCAGCCTGTAATTACTGCAGTGGAAGTGTGAGGCCTTCACTCAACCTGCTGCAATTACAATCACTGCTGCACAATTCTGTGTTGGTGCATGTTTCCAATGTGATCATTTACAATACTGATGATTTCACTTAGCACAGCTGTGGCTCAGCTGTTAATCAGAGAGATGGACATTTAACCAATGGAAATGTTTAAAAGTTTGATCAGGGTCTAGTGACTTAGTTGATTCAAATTAGCCAATCAGTGCAGTGTGTTAAATGACATAGTGAGGCCTGGCAGACAGATAACAGGAAGTGAATATTTAAAAACGAAATCATCTTTTCATTATAAATATATGTATGCATATATCCATAATATTTCATTTCAAGAAACTGCTGCAGGCATAAAAATATCATAAAGACATGAATTGAAATTCATAATATAGCTATTATGGCTATTCTTTTTATTCAGAATTATTATAATGTTCCCTTTCCTGCATATAAACTGATATAATAAACTCAACCTTGAATTATTCAAAGCTTTTTTAATAAAATGTATTATCATATTATTTTCTCCCTTTCTGTCATCCTTTTTCTTTTCGTTCTTTTTTCTTTTACTCTATTTCTATTTCATACATAATCCTACTTTGTTTTTATAAAACTATTATTGTCACTATTATTGTGTGTGTATGTGTGCGTGTCATGTATTATAATAAATAAAACAAATTAAGAAAACACTTGAATGCAGACAAAAAACGCGTGCTCCTCCTTTAATCATGTTCATATGCTCAGTCTAAGAATCTCCTTATAAAAAGTATTTATACCAAATGTTGAAGCACAGATGTGTTTAGAAAGCATCAATAGTTGATCTGACTGATCAATAAATGTGATTAAACCTTGATTCATGTTTCAGAGAGCAGAGAGAGTGTAGTTTTTAGCTTTTTCACCAAAAACAGCTCCTATCACACAATATCATGTCCTATTTTACCTAAGACATGAAAATATAAAATAGCAATAATGTATTTTATAACTTTATGGAAGTGTGGGGTTTATTGTAGAACCATTAGAGCCATCAGTCTTCACTGCTACATCATAAAAAGAAATCCTCATAACTACTATCTTATTAAAACTATTAACTATTCATTTCATGAAAAGGAAGGAAGGCCAGACAGATATCTAAAGATGTTTTTCATCCACTAAAGTTTGAGTTGCTCCCATCTGGCTGTCGATTCAGAGCCCCGAGGGTGAGCAGTAACATATATAAGAGGCCCTTTATCCCTCATGCCATACATGCACTGAATGTAAAGTGATGCACTATGTAGTAGTGATAAATACTCACTAGTATTTATTTATTATTCCATTATTGTTATTTTCAAAAGACACCTTTTAACAAGGTTTTAACTTATTAGAATGGATGCTGCTCTTTTATTGCCCCTTTGCACAATTGTCAGTTGTATGTTTTCTTTTTTTTCTTTTCTTTTTTTTTGTGGTGTTGGTGTATGTTTGTTTGTAATGTCTGTATGATATGGTGTGCAATGTCTGTATTCTTAATGTATTGGAGTCAATACAATTCAATTCAAAGACACGTCAATAACAGCTTCAATGGACAAAAATGTGTAGCATCTATACATAGAAGTATAACGTAATATATTTTCATTTTTGTGCATTTTGGGCCACTTTAGGAAAAGTCATCACATTTCAGAATAAAAGACATTTGGGTTGTTTTTACAGCTCTCAAATGTCAAAACGGGTGAAATTTGACCTGAACAGTATATAAGGTTTACCAAGTCTATTAACAGGAGAAGAACATTATATGAATATATTATTAGCTGCTGCAGGACAGTGTCACTGTGCAGATCAGTTTATGACATCATCTGAGAACATGCAAAACAAATACGTTCTAACATGATGCAAAAACTGCCAGCCGGTCTGAGCTGAGCTACACACACACACAAGTCACCTCTCTCAGGCTGACTGGAGTGTTGAGCAGCAGGCTGGCTGTGGAGTCGGACAGAGAGATGTTCTTCACCAGGAACTGCTGGAAAACTGACTGGTTCTTTAACACACTGGCCAGCGTGAAGCCTGCACATAACACACACACACACACACACACACACACACACACAATGATTTTAAATTCAGCTTTCTGTCTGTGAGTGGAAATTAAAGATATGATTAATTAAGTCGATTTAGCCTTCACTGGCTTCTTAAAAGCACATATTTGTCTAATTTGCTCATTAACTTCCATTGTAAGAATTAGGAGAAGAGAAAGTACATTGAGTGATCCACTGATTGTATTATTTTAAAATCTATCCATGTATCATTAACATCAGCTGGAGAAATATGTCATTCATAGAAAGATGCTGCTTACAGACTGTGTAAAGTGAATTCAGACATTTCCTTCTAAACACATTAAATAAGTCATAAATGTATTTCTAAAAAAGGTGTAAAAAGCATTTCAACCATTTAGATTTGAATTGTGGAGCTAGGCTTCACAAACTGTGTTTCAACATTTCTGTGTTCAGGATTTAGTGGGCGGGTCTGATTAGCATAAACCCGCCCCTGCTGCTGTAGAGGTATAAATACATTCAGCGCACACTACTACTACTACAGTCTACAGATAGCCAGTTAGCTGAGTTAGCCGCCAAGCTAGCCACCGAGCTAGCCGCCGAGTTTGCCACCGAGTTAGCCGCTGAGCTAGCAGCTGAATTAGCAGCAGAAAGCTCTCAAACATAGCGTCCATGTTTCTGGTAGAGGTGGTGACTTTGATTGACAGGTGATACTTGGTAGGGGGCGGGGTTTCAGTGCACTCGGTGGGCACTCCCACAGTGTTTGGGAGCAGAGAAAGAGGCTGATTTTTACACAACTTTGAAGCTTAATTTCATATATTTGGTGATTTTTTTAATCATTCATATTTGGCAGGGTGGTTAACAACACACTTTTCTGTGGTATGTCAAACTCAGAACACATATTTATTCTTACTTTACACTGACTTTAACTTTGTCACAGTGAGTAAAGACCCAGGTCAGAGAAGTAGTGATAGATCGGTGATTTGTACATTGTTTAAAGCAGGCTGTAGGTCAGACCTTGGCTGTTGTTGTAGTCTGGTGGTACAGGGGTGGTGCTGAGACTCTCCAGGTGCTGCTGCAGGGTCTCCAGCTCTTGTCCCAAACCGGGTCGGTCTGAGGTAAAGAGTCGGTTCTGCTCAACCACCTCGCTGATCCGCTCCAACAGCTGGGTCACACTATGAGAAAAAAGAGCCTCACATTTAGTTCAACATTTTTCTGATGGTTGGATGAGGATTTTAAAAAGAGTGGATGGAGGAAAAACAGGAGGAGAAATCAGAACTTAATGAGTGTAGAGAGCTTGGAAATGAAAATGGAATGGATTGTGTAACTGCAGGTGTGTGTAGGTATGTAAGGGAGTACAGTGATGAGACTGTGTGTCATAAGGTTAAGCAGAGACAGATTAACTGCTCGTCTGCATGAAATTATAAGTACTGAGAGTCTTTCTTTTTTTTTCTTGCTCTGCTAAAAGTGTTTTTAATGTTCACTCTGTCAGGCAATTAGCATTATTAAATAGCAAACCATTAATGGTGCTATGTTTGTAAGTGTGTGTGTGTGTGTGTGTGTGTGTCTAGTTACATGTAGGAGCAGCTGTGTTTCCATGTGTCTACAGCCAACTTTCCACCCAAATGTAGAGCAGATTTGAACCATATTTCCATATTTTTAATTCTCCATCTACTGCTGCTAAGTGCATATTTGGAGCTGAGTAGGGTTAGGGTTAGGTTTCCTTAGGTTAGGGTTATAGGGTCAGGATTAGGGTTAGGTTTCCTTAGGTTAGGGTTATAGGGTCAGGATTAGGGTTAGGGTTATAAGGTTACGGTTAGGGTTAGGTTTCCTTAGGTTAGGGTTAGGGTAAGGTTTCCTTAGGTTAGGGTTATAGGGTTAGGGTTAGGTTTCCTTAGGCTAGGGTTAAGTTTCCTAACTCCTCCAGTCCACATGTAGATGTATCCTTGGGCAAAACACTTAACCCCAAATTATTCCTGTTTCTGTGCCAACGGTGTATGAATGTGTCTCCTCCTGATGAGCAGGTTGGTACCCTGTGGTAGCTCCTGTCATCAGTGTATGAATGTGTGTGAATGCGTGAATGTGACATGTAGTGTAAAAGCTCTTTGAGTGATCATAACTACTAGAAAAGCCCCATATAAGTACAGTCTATTTACCCTCTGAGCCAAAGCCCCACCCACACACACACACACACACACACACACACACACACACAGTATAAACTTGGAATATGTTGAGACAGCTGACCAGTGTGCTCAACAACATTTGATACTGAGTGACAAATAATCAATAAAGGGCAGTGGAGGCCTAAGGTTAGAGAAACACAGTTGTGAGAGTTGTCAGTTGTGTCTCTTGGACTTGGCACAGCTGCCTTAACATACTCCAAGTTTACGCTGGGATAGGATCAAGCTGAAGAAGGTGAAGAAGCACCTCTTGCCCCTTCCTCAGTACCACCTCTGAGGTTCCTTTAACCCCAGCTGCAGCAGGTCAGACTGTACTGCACTGATCATCTTCCAGGTATAAATGTGTAACCGTGTGAATGTGATCATTACTCTCTCATTATTCTCTCGAATAAATAAAGGTTTAAAAATCTGTACACTGTGACAGCTGTGTAAAGCACACAGGATTTCTAGTGTCCTCCACAAGCTTCTTTCCTTAATTGGATCCTTCTATAGGTTTAACTCTCCAAACAGCAGCTTTGTGTTGACAAGTCAGCGCACATGTTTGTGTTTACACTAAGCATTTTTATCTCAATGAAGCAATGTGCCACCCAAACCAAACAGTGTGGCTAATTCATGTGTTTCTCATAGTTTTTGGATGATCACTGAGCACTATGGCACAGATATCAGTCTTTGATACACACACAATACTTTATAGTAGATCAACGTGCAATGTCTGATCCTGTCCACTTGCTCCCTCCGGTAACTGATCACACTGTGTCTAAAATTCACACTGTCTGAACACACCTTAATGTTATCCTTCCAACATTAGAACTACATTACATCCCATTCCTGATATTATTTATGTCTGCATTTTATCAGCAATAGACGTTATTGTTAGTGGCAGGGTTTGCTATTCCTGTGCAGGATTCAAATAATTGAGTTTCTGTATTAAAACAATAAGAGTCTGCTTGGCTGCATTATGACCTGATACACCAGCTGCTCTTCTACTGTGTCTTTAACAATGTAGCTGCTAGTCCAGTCACAATCATTACGTTATCGACAAATCATACAATAATGTAATTATCGACATCATCATGTCTAAATATGGACTTATGAAATGATACATGGACATTCCTTGATCATTTCAAACCTCAGTATTGCCACACTTCACATTAGCAGCTAAGAGGCTATTCATGTCACATTGGCTAAACAAGTAGTGTCCTCCATTCCTCACTGTGTACGTCCTGAGTGGAGACTGCAGTAACCACCCCTAACCCAATAACTCTGTCCCCAACCATAATGACAGTCTGTGTTTATACACAAGTACTTCCCACCCCCCTTACATTATTATACTATTATATTATCATTATATCAGTGGTATAAAATGATCTTCAAATGATAACAATATCGTTTATCGTAATTATTTCTGAGACAATATATCGTGCAACTAAAGTAGTTATCATGTAGCTGCTAAATCAGTGTTTGCTGCCTCTAAAATTCTGGGCACTACTGTAAACCATGTGTTATTACTTACAGTTCTCAACCATGACTGAAATGTATACCATTATAATTAATTATAATTAACAATTATAAATGGCATACTGTATTTTCACTGATTTGAATTAAAGGTTGAATATGTAGAATATTTATTAAAGCTATATTTTTTTAAAATAATACATCCACAGGGTACAGAATGAAAGTATTGCTATCCTATTTTCCATTAAAAAAAATTTAGTCTGAATTAATATTAAACATTTTTGACAGGTTCGACAATGACTTTCTGACACGTTCTGTTTACATTGTACCAGCCAATTAGAGGCCGGAATTGCGGGTTACGCAGCTACTGAAGGCTGGCACTGGGTGAAATGGAGTTGTTTTTTTTTTTTAAAGTATTTGTTGCCTTTATTATACAGGTTAGTAGAGATAGACAGGAAACAGGAGGCAGAAAGGGGGGCAATGACACGCAGGATAACCCGAACCAGGGTCACCTGCAGCGAGGACTGTAACCTCAACACATGTGGCGGGTGCTCTTCCCACTGAGCTAAACTCCGCCACTTGAAATGGAGTTGTAAACAAGCAGAGCCGTGTTGGACTCACTAAAACCAGCGTTTTTTGCTCTCAAGTACAACTTTTCATCACAAAACTTCGAAGGTAAGACAGAATATCTGTTAGTCGCTGTAAATAAGTGGTTGTTTACCTTTGTATTCTTTGGCTGCTGGTTCACTGAGTTTTTAGCGCAATAATAGTGGTACTGTTGAACTCGCCAGGGTCTTAGCTTCCATATGAGATGCTATTTGTTTGTGTACCATGAAGTATCAAAATGGTAGCAATGGAAATGTGGAGAGTGGGTTGACTTTCTGACGATATTCGGATTTTGATATTTGATCATTAATATGCTTAGTGTTTGAGTTGTGTTTGGTGTGTGTAAAAATGACGTGCTTGTAGCAGAGTTTCTCCTATTTAATTTGATGTGCAGTATGACTGTATTGCTACATAATTAGGGCAGCGTTTTATGCCTTTTTCTGCGGGGAGTCTCAGGGTCTCCCAATTGGGGGACCTTGGAGTTTAACAGGTTTAACTGCTACTCCCACTGCCGTTACAATGTAATGTACCTCGGTGGTTTCAAGTCAGTTACAGCGAGGGTATGTTTGCTTCCTGTTTTCAAAATAAAAGCACCAACTCTATCGTTATGGTTTTATTTTGTGAAAATGGCCAAGTGCGTTACTCGCTATGGCTAACTTGAGTGGCTCCAAATTCGCAGGAACAAAACTTTAAGCAGGTGTTATTTGGACAAATTAGCATCACATTGTGGATCTAAAGGGCTACTTTCTCGCCTAAAAAGGTTAGACATGTGGATAAAGTGGTATATTTACAGAGTTAGAGCTAAAATAAAATCTGCTTCAGCCTGCTGATTTCAGCTTGGGTAGGAACGAAATGCATTATGGGTTATCGTGTAGTTTACTGACTGGTCTGCTCACGCCGATCAGGCTACAGAAACAAGCAATCATTTTGAGTTGGGAGCTAGCTAGCTAATCGATTACACACCACTCAAGTTGAAGACTGGCTAACGTTAAATACTGTTGTAAAATTAATTGGTCGAAATTAGTCGTTACCCTGTATGATTCATCACTTGACATGGCGCAGGCTGATCGATTGACATACTCGGGAACGAACCTGGCAACTCGACTGCTGGAATTATTTTTGGTTGTTGCGACTACGATCTCGAGACACTAGATGGCGGTGTTGTGCTCATTCTCCATATTCAACCTTTAATCAACTCTGTTACTGCGGCATTCTAGAAGAACTACACAGTTCCCGTTGAAAAAAACAAAAAAACAGAACATTATAAAGGACTCTTCTCACCCTGGACACACTCTGTTTGAACTGTTGCCATCAGGCAGACGATTCAGATTAGTTAAAACAAGGACAAACAGATTCAAACACAGCATTTACCCTACAGCAATTACTACACTCAATACTGCTCATTAATTAATAAGTAATACTGTTTACAACTGACTGTAAAATAGGGATGTGCAATGATAATATGTAACCTTATGTGGGTATGTGGGTATACTTGGGCTGTTTTTATATATAGTATTTATTTTTTATTTTTTTTTATTTTTTTTTTAAATAAATGTATTTTATTTATGAATCTATCTGTACATGTACATGTTCTCTGAGGATGTCACTGCATTAACTATAAATCAGTCTGACAATGTTCTCCATCTCACATCATTACCATCTACTGTCACTTATTTGTCTGGGGGGAAACCATCCAAGGGGGTGAATGCTTTTTCATAGGCACTGTATTTGTTTTAATTTTAATGCTTTGGTGGATGTATAACGTTGACATGGATTCAGTGTGTTAACTGTTCCTATAGCTGTACAGACAACTATCACTACATGATATTAATTGCAGTGAAATGTTGAAGGTTCCCACTTTGCTCATCCGATACTGGATAGGAGTTTAGGTGGGATGTTGTGAGCATCTTACACACTGATATCTACGGTTTCTATGGTGATGCAGCTTTCATCTGATCTTTGAGTCCTCGCAGAAGTAACAAAAAAAACAAATCATTCAAGACAAAGTGAAAAGTGGCAGCTGACAAACTCTACTCACGTGGAGTTCTTGTATTGCAGGAATCCAAACTCGTCCCTCTGTCCATCGGGGCACAGCGACTGCATGATGGGAATGATGCCAGCTGAGGTGAGGGGGGCCGCGCTGTAAAATGCTGAATGGGGGGAAAGGAGGGACGAACCAAGAGAAAAAAGACACACATAGAGAGAAGGATGGGAGGAATAACGGATTAAGAAAAGAAGAGAGGGGATGAACAGGTAAGGTGTTATTAAAAGAAAACCAAATAGGACAACGAGGATGAAAGAAGACAAAGGAGACATTTTAGTGTTAAGAGTTGAAAAGGATGAAAGAAAGGCAGTGAGGCAGCGAAGGGTGAGAGAGGCTGTCACATGACCACGCTGAACACACAGGCCTTTCATCATGTCATTGTACAGAAATGGGATATTTTAACTAATCAGTCTGTATGTGCTGGCTGGACAAGCTTTCAGCCAGGGAAAAAAAAGAAACTTGCTAAAAGCCCAATGTTTCCATGGATACTGTGCTGAGTGTGGAACCTGTACATCCGCCCACAAAAACACGTCCTATTATTCTACAGCTCACTCACTCTCATGTCATCTCTTCTGCAGAAACAGGAGAAAGAACAACATTTCCTATCTGGAGCACAAATACAAATACATCTATATCTGTAACAGGTGCATAAACAGCTGCTAACACACTGTTGCATCTGTTTTCTTTATTAAATATATTTTATATATCAGTCATAGTAGCTCATTTTCTGCTAAATGAGTACTTTTACCACTTAAAGCACATTTAGCTGCTAATACATCTGTACTTTTCCTTAAATAGGATTTTAAGCAGAAAAGCTATTATTGAGATCAGTACTTCCACACAGTTAGCTGTAAATCTGATCACACTGTTCATCTTAATACCAATGGTAATGACGAGGCAATGACAACAAATCATGAAACAAAGTGTAGAAGCAGGACGTCACTTGTTTTTCCTCATTCTTTACTCGTAAAATGTCAACTTCTTAAGAACGTCCGTGTACATTCGAGCTGGAAGCCGATCCCAAATATGAGAGTGGACAACGCAAACAACACATAGAAAAACCTTAGCAACAACCTAAGCCACAAAGGTTGTAGATCTGACAGCTATCTTATTTATGAACACACAGGAAAGACCAACGACAAGGTAGAAAAAACCATCTATAGGCTGGCAGCTCCATACTCTGGTTTCTGATTCACAGGCAGTATTTCTAGACACGTTAACCTAAAATTTTCGAACTTTGACCTTGTTTATCATAGATACTGTATACATAGTCATAACAGTATATAAAAAATAAAAAAAACATTAAAAAACTGGATATGGCCCTTTTAAAGAAACAGTTCAAAATGTGTTTTATTAGAACAGGTCTAGCCATTGAATATCAATTGTTAATTAATATGAATGATGGAAGGCCAGTTCAGGTCATTGACATCTGTCCTCTCACACCACTATGCTGAGGAGAAAGATCATCAAGTCAAGTGTTAAACTCAAGTCAGAATCATCATTAAGTTAGACATAAAGCACTGTATGGAACACGAATTTCAGAGAATGAGCAGCAGTTTAATAAAGTGCCAGTCGTATATTTAAAAGCGTCCAACTGCGCCTTTTCTTACAACTCATCAAAAACCACACAGGTAGGGACTGCACGTTTGATTGAACAGAATATAATTAAATCTTCTGTCTTGTATGAATCAGCATAATTCAGAGTACTGCAGAGAAACAGAATGCAGTGAGGTACATTTGTGCCAGATCACGATTTGGTTCATTCATCTTTAGTAAATGACCGCATTGGACATAATCAATAGTACGATCTGATATTTCAGTGTTGGTGTGGTTCCTACGACATCATAATTAATGTTCCTGGAGCAACCTGGAGATCTGTCACTAGAACTACTTTTATTGGACGATATATTGTGTCAGAAATAATCGTGATAAACAATATTATTGTCATTTGAAGATGATTTTATACCACTGACACAATGATAATATAATAGTATAATAATACAAGGGGGGTGGGAGGTACTTATGTCATCATGGTTGGGGACAGAGTTATTTACCTTGAATTCTTCTACAGTCTCCACTCAGGACGTACACAGTGAGGAATGGAGGACACTACTTGTTTAGCCAATGTGACATGAATAGCCTCTTAGCTGCTAATGTGAAGTGTGGCAATACTGAGGTCAAATGATCAAGAAATGTTCATGTATCATATGATAAGTCCATATATAGACATGATGATGATGAATTACATTATTGCACGAGTAAGTCATAGGAACAACATGTGATTGTGGTATCAGATCGTGCTCATCAATGTGAAGACTTTCCAAGACAACTCTCAATATTAAATTGTAATTTGAGCATCATATCAGTTCCTCCTCACTGCTGCACTGCAACAAAATTATGGATTTCAATATGAACGCTATAAAAAAGATTTATTTCAAGTGCCCATGTCCCTAACAATATGTTTATATCAGCAATAAAGCGACATCATGACTTCTCACTGCAGCTTCATTGTGCTGCTCATTAGTTTAGAAAGGTGACAGTGTGAATATCAGATTAGGTTATTACAACATACTGTATGCGTTCACATCAGTATTCAAGTGTGTTCCTCTCTGTCGAGGTGAATGAGTCAGGATACACTACAGGTGTAGGGTCAGGGTTAGGGTTAGAGGAACACACTCAACAGGAGGAAACAGACACATTCATTTCCACACACAGATTAGACATACACATTAGTCCTGATCCATAGCCATCGTACTACTCATGAAGTAAGACCACACAAAACCTGAGGTTAACAGTCACCTGTTGGCTCATAAAAGTTTGAATTTCTTGTCCAAATGTTGCTTTAAAAGAGCTTCAACAAGCCTTTCCCTCAGTAATGGAGTAAGCACACATAGAGGCCATGGTGATGGAGTGCATTGCTTCTTGTCTTCTCTGCTCAGTTGTACCTGCTGCCTCCAACTTTTTCTCAACTCTGGATGCTCCTTGGCTCTTGAGCTCCTCTTCTGACTTACCTTCTGATTGCCTGATCAGAAATGTTGTAAGGAGCTCCTGTGTGTGTGTGTGTGTGTGTGTGTGTGTGTGTGTGTGTGGCTGGTTGAGGGTTGAGTGATGTTCCTCCCACTTCCAGATAATGGACTCAACAGTCCTTACTGGAAGATTCAGCAATGTAAATACATCTGTAACCAGGTTCATTGATACGTTTCTCATCAATCAGGTTGAGAAGGTTTTGGGAACGCTCTTTGCTTTTACCAATCATGACATGTCTCTTTATAGCTCATCAATATACTGTAGTAACCCAGCTGATATGACTAACATGACTTTCTAACTACTCATGGATTTCAGCTGGTTCCTTGTCTTTCCTGTTTTATTCCACTTTATTCCACAAAACTTTATTTATGGACTTGGATTTCTTTATGTGTGTGAATTTCTTGACTTAATACCAAAGTCTGGTGCAGATTTCACGTGAATATCCTCACTGGAAATATATTTACTGAAAAAAATGTTGACACGTTCAATACTTCTTCTTTCTGCTGTTTAGCAAAGCTTCTTTATTATAAGTACAAACTATTATCAGATTGTATTGATGAAAGCAGAAGATAAGATTGTTCAGTCCTA
This sequence comes from Scomber japonicus, assembly GCF_027409825.1. Classification (NCBI taxonomy): domain Eukaryota; kingdom Metazoa; phylum Chordata; class Actinopteri; order Scombriformes; family Scombridae; genus Scomber; species Scomber japonicus. Next base: position 39,544,582 of record NC_070586.1, on the reverse strand, counting down.
ACTAGAAGAGGCTGAAGTTCTAGTCAGTATTACTGAAAGCAGATTGTATGAGCTGCTGAGTGACAGAAAGGTCATGTGGTATGATGAATTATAACTGGATCAGGACTACACACACACACACACACACACACACACACACACACACACACACACACACACACACACACACACACACACACACAGAGACAGACACACAGACACACACAGACACAGAAACACACAACCCTAACACAGGATTAAGAGAACCAGGAGATCACAATGTTTTAATAATTGAATCTGGTCAGCCAGATCATGTGTCAGGATGACATGAACTGATGACACTTACACACTGGTCCATCCAATATTGTTGAGAACATGCATCATGCGCAGGTACGAAGAAAGAAACAGATTTGAAAGAAAGAAGAGCAGAAACAAAAGGACAAAAAAAAAAAGACAAAAAAAGCATCAAAATCAATTGGGTGCTACAGTACAATGACAGCAGGCAGTAACAGTCAGAAGGAACTAAAACCTTTTTTACAAAGTGGACTCAGGACAGTGTGACACATGACTGAAAGGTGAACAGCACACAGCGGGAGGCAAACCACATATTTGGAACAGCAGCAGCAGATTAGTAGAAACATGTTTGTGTCTGTTTGAAAAGCATGAGGAAACTACACTGAAGTACAGAATATGTGTATGACTGCAAGCAGATCTAGGCCAACATGACTCAGCAGCAGTTTTCACTTTCTATATTTAAAACAACAACATAGTGGAAGTTAACACAGAGGGAGGGACAACACAGGTACACCAGTGTAGTCCAACACCACCACCACCACCCGCCCTACCACCACCACCCCTACCACTCCTCCCACCACCTCTACCACTTCTCCCACCACCCGTACCACCACCCTTACCACTACTACCACCACCTCTACCACCCCTACCACTCCTCCCACCACCTCTACAACTCCTCCCACCACCTCTACCACTCCTCCCACCACCTCTACCACTCCTCCCACCACCCCTACCACTCCTCCCACCACCTCTACAACTCCTCCCACCACCTCTACCACTCCTCCCACCACCCCTACCACTCCTCCCACCACCTCTACCACTCCTCCCACCACCCCTACCACCACCCTTACCACTCCTACCACCACCTCTACCACCCCTACCACTCCTACCACCACCACCCCTACCACCGCCACCCCTACCACCACCACCACCCCTACCACTCCTCCCACCACCTCTACAACTCCTCCCACCACCTCTACCACTCCTCCCACCACCCCTACCACTCCTCCTACCACCTCTACCACTCCTCCCACCACCCGTACCACCACCCTTACCACTCCTACCACCACCTCTACCACCACCACCCCTACCACCGCCACCCCTACCACCACCACCACCCCTACCACTCCTACCACCACCTCTACCACTCCTCCCACCACCCGTACCACCACCCTTACCACTCCTACCACCACCTCTACCACCCCAACCACTCCTACCACCACCACCACCGCCACCCCTATCATCTCTACCACCCCGACCACCACCACCACCCCAACCTACTGATGGAGGTGCCTCAAAGCAAACACCCCCAAAGCTGATAAGACTGTTTTCACAATAATCCTGAGCTTTATTTTCAAAGCTTTTACCATCATTACAATTAATTGTGATCAAAATACAGTCCCTCCCTCTACTAAACTGAAGCTGCGCTGCTTTCCAAAACACACGACTGAAGCTTGGCTAAGCATGTTTAAAAGGGAAGAGGAGGGGAATCTGATTGGATGTGATTCAAAATGAATTCTTAATGGCATAAACAGATGATTTTAGAACAGCCTCATGAACTGTCCTCATGAAGGTCACTGTCTAACTGGGGATTTCCACTGGGTCCGTCAGCGGCGCGGAACGGCTGTGCTACGGTTTAGCTCCGTCCTCTGCCCTGCGTCAACTCACACCGGGAGCGTTACAGCAGCGGACCGGAGCATGCTCTGGTAGAGAAAGCTGCCTTTTAAAATGACGTTGTCTGTTAATACAGTAATTACGGCAGCACAATCAAACCCGAACGAGAGCCTTTAGTCTACAGCAATTACTGTAGTAGCAGCACAACTAAATGGCCCGGTTTTGTTAACTTGCTCAATTTTGGTTGATTTGGTAATTTTCTTTGATTTATGTGCTTATCCCATCTGTCAGTAGGCTACGTAGCTAGATGGAGTCTTTATCTGACTGTTTTATTCATGTTTGTTGCTGAAATACGATCGGGAGGCTGCACGGGTTGTTTTATTTTGAAAAACGGAAGTTTTATTTTGCTGATTCAGTGTCGGACTTCCTGTCTGGTGCAATCTGCTCTGTTGAGCTTGTCGCGAGTTGGCAACGGCTCCGTCAAAAATAGAAATGCTACCTATCGATAGCGCTGCGGCGCGGGAGCCGCTGCTGAGACGTTGCTGACACGCTGCTGAAACGTTCCCGGTGGAGATACTCTCATTGATTATAGTGTTACCTATCAGCTCCGGTGACCGCGGCGCAGCTGTAACGCGCCGCTGCCGGACTCAGTGGAAATTGGGCTTAACGAAGAGGAGGGGATTTATTGTAGGCTGAGTGATGTTTTCTTTCAAAATAATAATAATAAATAATGTTTTAATTTATTATTATTTGGTAAATGCAAAAATGTTGATAATGCACATATGATTAAAATGTTCAGTTACAACATAGTTCATTATCTGATCTTTACTGAATACATTTGATTTATTTTCAGTTTATGCAGCCCTGGCTTTTGCTTAGTTCATTGAAAGAGGAAACAATGAATGTGTTGAGATTAAAATGGTTCATTAAAGATGACAACGTTATTCCTTTGTGCCTAAGATTAGCAGCTAGCTGAAAGCTGTAGTCTGTTGAGATGCCCTCTAGTGGACAGAATGTAAAATAACTATGTTTACAGTGGCGTTGGCAACACATAAGCTTGTGTATAAGTACAGCAATAATATTCAAATATAATTTGAATTTAAAAGATAATAATGGATACAATTTGAATAGGATTATAGAGGCCTACAATATCTGCTGGTTATTCAATACACTCGTTATGGTTATGTTTAGACACTGGCAGCACTTTGTTAAGGATAAAGAAAGATCAGATTCTATCAGGTTGTTGGTTTAAGACAGAAACAAAGCCAATATTGATGTGAAGAATATATGTTTATTAATACTTGAAAGCAGAGAGTGAAAGCAGGATCTGTCACTAACTTTAACCAAATTGCTTTTGTTGCCTTAAACTAAACATCCATGGCAACCAGGATGTGAACCCTGATCTCTGCTGTCAGAGTCCTGTGTCTTTCACCCTGACCTTCTTATTTTCTATTTATCTTGTGGTTTTTTTTCAATATGCAGCTGTATGCAAGACCAGTCCCGCCTGAGACAAGCATGTTCAGCCTCAGTGTTTAAGCATTATGTAACTTGTGCATCTGTCAAAAATCCACTGTTTTAAAGCTTGCCATAAATCTGAATGGTAAATCTGGCTCAGTGTGTAAGAAAGCTAGTGCTGCCAACCCTTTACAATGGAAAGCAGCTGACTTTACTTGAAAGCTGCTCGGTTAAGTCACATGTTAATTTACTATTTTTCTATCTTATATTGGTGACTTGTTTCAATGGAGAGGAGAAAATGGCTGTCCAAAAAGCTGATACATTTTTCACAAGGCTTTTTCTTGAAAGACAGTTTCCAAAGGCATTTTTAAAGTCACTATATTTTTTGAGAAAGTTGCCATGTTGTGGATAGTTTGAACGATGTAGCAACAGTAGCAATAGAAATTGAAAGGAGGAGCAGGCTTACTGATCGGTTAGTTCATTTGATGAGTTCTACATTATTATTATTGATATTAATGAAGGCCAAAACTATGAAAATAAGACCCAAACTGCAGTTAACCTTCATCAACAACCCCGCTGTCTATGTCTGCCTACCTTCTTTGACGGGAATCGCCGGCTTTTTCTGCCTCAGACCCAGA